>NW_022986866.1:0-92419 GCF_010094085.1 Westerdykella ornata | reverse complement strand
TTGTCTCCTCCTCGTGCTTAGTGAGCTTTGAAGAGTTGGGATGGGTATCGCGTCGGGCAGCTGTTCTGGCGCATCGGTCACTAAGCGTGCTTTGAAGAACATCATAGAGAGCAGCAGCATGTCGCTGGCTTAATGACATGTCGGATTTCATCGCTTGGATAGCAAGGATAATCCTATCCTCACGAGGGAGCGATTCAAGATCAGGTTGTTGAGACATTGAGATAGGTGATTGAAAGAGGTGTGATCTTGGCAGGGTGAACGACTCGCTTACCTGACCGACTCGCTTGCCGCTCACATTAATCCACTCACGATTACCATCTTGAATAGCTTGCTTAGTCCCCCCATCCTCATATCTCTGTCGGGAGAAGATGCGCTTCGTTTTTGATAGCACGCCAATTAGGAAGCCCTTCTCATCTATATTGTAGATATTTGCTGGCTCTATCTCATATTCCTCGATTTTGCGCTTCAAGAGCTCGAAATATAGGGTGTACTTGAAGGCAGAATCAGCTCTTTTTCTTTCCTTGTCTAAGCCAGTCGACCATCTTGATACTAGATCAACTTTGTGATGCTTCAGGGATCGATCCAGCCATGAGCTGCCTACTTGCTGGCCACTTATCTCACTAGCAAAGTTGTGTAACATATTCTTTGTTGGTAGTAGGCCTCTCTTACATAGTCTCTCAATATACTGTACAAGTTCCTGCTCTTGACAGTTATTTAGAAGTCGCTGGTTCTCATATTGAGTTGCATGGGAGCCCTGGACCTTGCGCCACCTTCGCGACAGTGTAGATCGCTCCACACCATACTTTTTAGCAGTTTGAGAGATGTTGACTTTTTTTCCAAGCTCTAGCGATTCTAACGCTGTAATTGCCTCCTCAATTGGGTCCATATTGATGGAGTTGCTATTATATTGAAATTTTCATATTCTAGCGAAAGTGTGCGACAGGTGAAACCGTGCGCCAGCTGATTAAACACGGTAGTCTCTAACTAAGCGTTGCTGCCAGTGGTCCTCCCACAATGAGTTCCTCCCATCCATCCTACAACCCCATCTTTGTATACGTCAAGTGAAATCCGTTCACCACAAAACCGAAGACAGCTTCTCCTTGCATGCCACCGTTGCACGGTTACTTTAAGCCTTCCCAGTCGACCCCAGCATATCACAACACGACTCTACAGCCTTCTGCATCCTTAACGTCGCCTCCTCAATAACACTCGTAAACGGAGCCTTCGTTGCCTTCTCCGCCCACACCTCCTGGCAGGGATTATTTAACACCTTGTTGATATTAATCTTGCTGACACCATGGCCAATGCACTTCTGAAAGATCTCCTTGGTGAACGGATCCGCTCCATGCAGCACCAGCCGGACCTTATCTCCCACCTTTTGCCGTATGGACTCTAGACGGCCGTATTCCAGCTGGATGCCCCTAGGGCCGTAGTTTCCGTGGACATTGCCAAAGGCCGGAGCGAGCCAGTCGATGCCGCAGTCGACGAATTGCTGTGCTTCCTCAGGGGTAGTTAGAAGTCCCTCGAGGTCTTCCGTGTCGCCTACGCCGTCCTCCCCGCCTTCGATCCTGCCCGGTTCCGCTTCACAGGCAATGCCTCTTTCGTGACAGTACTTGGTCAACTCGGCCGTCAATCGCAGGTTCTCCTCCTTATCGTAGTGACTCATATCGATCATGATGCTATCGAAGCCGCCCATATCGGCTGCCTTCTTCACGATCTCTGGGTCTTGTGCATGGTCGAGATGGACGGTTACAGGGACCGAGGCCGATCGCGCGGCTTCTGCTGCCAGGTGCACGAGGCATGAGTTCGCGTAGTGGATCGCCCAGGGAAAGAGAAGAATCATGGCCGGCGACTTCTTTGCTTCGGCGGCTCGGACGGTCGCGAGGATGCCCTCCGTGTTGTAGCAACACATGGCCGGTATGCCATAGCCCTCATCTTGGGCTTTGTTGAGAATGGGAATTGCGCGGTTGGATTCCATGGTTGCGGTTTGAGACTGTTTGCAGAAGAAATTGCAGAAAGGCGTCTTCAAGTCTTAAATTGCCAATATTCGACAACGGCAGTCGTGTCAGGGTTAAAGACAACTCGCAATTCCCGAAGTCGATTTCAGAGCTCCAGAAAATAATACCTCAACAATATCGGCACCTTATCACAGGAACCCAACAGCAGACCTCGGTGGGGCAGCACCATATACATTGCCCGGCTTACTCGTTTTGGTATTCCCAGTCGGTCAGAGTTCCGACGCAAACAAGAGCCGACAGCGCTGTTTCGTCATAACGTCCCCTAGTGCGGGGTTCAGATGTCTGAATACGAACGTGGGGAAAGCTCCCTTTTGCCGGTTGGAAAACCCTTTCAAGCATTTTCTTACAGAAAAAGGTCGTTCCGAGAAGCTGTGAATTGAGGGTGCGGGACGGGAGACGGCTCTGAGAAAAAGGATATTGGGTTTCCCTCTTTTGGTCGGGCGTTCGCAACTATCCCTCTGTACCTGCATCTACTCTTTTTCTGTTGCTATATACCCTTGCTTCTTCCTCCTTGGATCCAGCTTTCACCCAACTCTCCTTCGACTTAGACTAATACGACAACAACCTCTACACCACCCATCTTGGAACACTGTAAACAATGTCCAGCAAACCCGCCATCGGTTTCGCCGGCCTAGGAGCCATGGGCTTCGGCATGGCCACCCATCTTGTAAAGCAAGGCTATCCCGTCACCGGCTTCGATGTCTGGGACCCAACGCTCGAGAAGTTTGCTTCTGCAGGAGGTACCCCGTCCTCCACGCTCTCCGACTCCGCGAGAGATAAAAGCTACTACATTGTCATGGTCGCGACGGCGCAGCAAGCACAATCCGCGCTCTTCGACGCCCAAGAGGGAGGGAACATCGTAGATAGCTTGCCCCAAGGGGCGACGCTGATTCTGTGCTCCACGGTGCCGAGTGCGTATGCACAGAGCGTGGAGAAGCAGTTACAAGAGCGGGGCAGGAGTGATATCCTGTTCATCGACGCCCCGGTCTCCGGAGGCGCAATTCGTGCTGCGGATGGGACTTTGTCGATCATGGCGGGTGCGTCTCAAGCTGCTATTGAGAAAGGGAAGTGGTTGCTGGAAGAGCTATCTGCACCATCGAAGCTGTTTATCGTCGAGGGCGGTGTCGGTGCCGGGAGTAATATGAAGATGGTGCATCAGGTGCTTGCTGCGATCCAGATTCTGTCGACGAGCGAGGCGTACGGATTTGCGGCGCGGTTGGGCCTCAACGGCAAGGAGGTGCGGGATAAGATTGTGGGAAGCCCGGCATGGAGCTGGATGTTCGAAAATCGGAGTTTGAGAACGTTGACGGAGGATTATTTCCCTGGAGCCAGCGCCGTGGGCATCATCATGAAAGATACGGTAGGCTCTCTCCCCCTACTCTCCACCTTTGGAATGGAGCTGACAAGTATTCCAGGGCATCATCACCTCCACCGCCCGTCTCCACTCGTTCCCCTCCACCCTCGTCACCGCCGCAGAACAAGTGTATTTCTCTGCTGCTGACCGCGGCTGGACACCTCACGATGACGCTTCGCTCGTGCGCCTCTGGACCGCGGACCCCGTCACCTCTATCCAGAGCCCCGCTTCACAAGAGGAGAAGTCGTCGAAACTCGACCTCGTCGTTTCCCTCCTTACAGCCATCCACCTCGTTGCCGCGGCCGAGAGTATCGCATTCGCCAAACACGTGGGACTGCCTTTGAAGCAGCTGTACGAATTGGCGGTTGAGGCGGCGGGTGGAAGTGCGATGTTCAAGGAATTTGGGCCGAGGATTATTGAGGTGTTGGAGGGGGGAAAAGGGGGTGAGGAGGCGTTGGGCCGCTATTTGGAAGGATTGAGGAGGGCGGTTGAGGAGGCGCAGAAGATCAAGTGTCCGCTGTTTTTGGGAGGGGCGGCGTTGAATGTGTTGTTGGCTGCTGGGCGGAAGGGGGAGGTTACGTTGGGGGGTTTGCTCGGGGAGTATAGTGTGCTGTAGGGAATGTGTGAGGAGTGTAGATGATACCAACTCGAAGAGAATCGCTTTAGATAGATTTTATTTCGGAGTCGACTTCTTATCTTCACTGCGGCTGGCTTCATATCTCTCTGCCATGCACGCCTAACGCTGCCAGATAGAAGGACTTCCAACTTTCTCCAGCCAAGATCACACGACGGAGGAAAGTCTTCCAAATTTGGGGTGCCAGGTATATTTACCCATATAATACGTATTCAAGCGTTTAATTCATAGTCCAACTTTTTCGAGCAAGTGGACGGGGAAGGGGACGGGGACGCTTTCCAGACAATCAATCTCTTCGCCGAGGTAACAAACGGGAGGACGGCGAGGCGCAGTTTACGCCATCTAAAACGAGCATGCAAAGGAGATTTGAGGGACAACCCGTCAAGCCTGGACTGATGAGGTGGTATCTGATACATGAAGAAGTTACGCCATGCCCCGGCCGCAAACACCAATCTCCTCTTATATGAAAACATTCCGGGGAAGAAAAAAGAATAAGAAGATCGAATGAAGTAGCCCCTCACCTCCTGACGCCCATTACACCCATTACACCATCTAACTCCTACTTACGCCCATCTAACCCCGACCCCCCGTCCGCGCAACTAACAGCACAACAACGCCCGACGTGCAAAACGACAATCAACGTTTGAACAAAAAGAAGAAAAAAATAAAAAAAGAAATAAAAGTTACCAACAAACACCTCAATCCATCTCCACCACCACCGTCACCCGTCCATTAGCCCACACAGCGTATCCAATTTCCACCTTTGCGTCCTCCCAATCCCGCTCAGACGTCATCTCTTTCAGCCCCGAGGTCAGCATGACCTTGACCTTGACATTGTGAGACATAGAGTCGACTAGCTGTAGCCGCTCCTGGTTATCCTTTTGCGCCTGCGGCTTCTGAGTTCCCTGCTCCGTGCTGCTGCACTGGGGAGTATCGCTCTTCGACGACACTGGGCATTGCGAATTTTGATCCCCAAGCGGCGCTGTGGTGGAGGAAGTGCTCGTGGTGTCGTTATCACCGGTGACAGTATGGGCGGACGTGTCGACGCCCTTGATACTCGACTCGCCCGAATAAGCCTCTGGCTCCGTATTCGTAGGCGCGGCAGAGACGTCGAAACTAGATTCCCGAACGGCCGCAGATCCCACATTCTCACTCGTCTCGGCCTCACCACCCACCGCCCCTTCTCGCACCGCACAACTCTCCCTAGCCGCAACAGCGAGCCCGCGCAACTCCTCCGTTACCATTCCCCCTTTCACCTCCTCGGACCTCGCATCTATCTGTCCTTGTCCCCCCAATGCAGGACGCAAGTCCGGATACATGGCCAGCGCCACATCTACACGCTGGCGAACCTTCTGCTGCAGCTGATGCCAGGAGAAATCCATCAAGGGGCCGGGGCCGACGATACGATCGGAGGGTTTGAGAGGGATGTCATTGTGGGAGAGGAATATGTCGATTTTGCGGAGGGAGAAGGCGCGGGTTGCAGGTGTGGGGAGCGGGCGCTGTTTGATCTTTGAGGGAAGGGTCGAGAGTTCCAGGTGTGGTGATTGCGGGAGGACGGGGATGGAAGGGTCGGTCTGTAGGGTGTGGGACATATCGTTTGTGGCTCCAGAGGGATAGTGATAGAGTCTTGTTGGTGATGTTGAGGTCTGGGGGTGTGGATGGTGGACTGGGAGGGGAATGGCAGAGTTGCTGGATTATCGTTAGTTTTATAGATTGCGACGTCCTCAGAATGAAGAGACAGCTTACCTATCATGGGAAACATTCTGCGTCGCTCCTCCCTGGTCGCCCATAGCGGCCATATGCGGTCCATGGCTCCCCTGCCTGCTCCCAGCACCCGTACTCCCATCCTTCTTCTTCAACCCACCCTTCCTCGTCTCAATGGCATACATCCTCTGCCGCTCATTGGTAACCATCCTCCTCAACAATGGCGTGACAAGACTAATGATCTTATTCCCATCCCTCGGCCACACCAACTTGCCCTCGGCGGGAACCCCCTCCGCACCCAACGCCCTAGCAGCCTCAATGGCATCGTCCTCGGCCGGCTTCTCCACCTCCTCCCCGAAGAACATGTCTCCAACGCCATCATTTAGGAAGTCGCGCACGGTGTTGAACAGCTTCAACTTGACCATATCCGTGTCCCCCTTGCCACGATTGCCAACGCAATTCTGGCGTTCCGGATGCGAAGGGTCCAGCATATACGCCTTGGCTCGAGCCTGCAGCTGGACGAAGTTCTCTGGGGTGAGTTGCAACGACATGAAAAGCTTCGACATGGGCGGCCGCGTGTACTTCCGCGCGGGCTCTCTGGTGGGTCTGAACAGGGCGGCGGCGGAATGGACGCCGACAGCGCGAGCGTCTTGAAGGAGCCGTTCCGCTGGAGGCGACATGCTGGTTCCTTGTATATTTCTTGCTTCGATCTCAGCTCCATGGACGTTAGGATCGGTAGGGGCGTCGGTCCTCAAGCGCTTGGGCATGGGAGCCACATCTCTTTGGACCTGATTACTTCCCGTACCACCTCCATCGCCTCTCTCAGGACTCTCCTGCCTCCTCCTCTTTCCCAGCGCAGACATCTGTACCAACTTCGGACCCTGTATCTCCTTATTCATGATAGCGTCGGCGGCCTGACCGGCGGCAGTAGTAGCAGCCTCAATCAGCTCGACCAAATTGTGATTCTCTCCCAGGGTTACAGCAGCAGGGCGGGTCTCTGAAGTTTGGCTGTCATCGTGCTCACCAGAAGCAGAGAGCGACGATGCATGATGTGTCGCCAGCGGATCGGGGAGGACATAGTCGTGGTCGTCGATGCCAGGCGGGAACGCGGCGGCGTTTGCGCCATTGGTGAACTGGCCGCGGATCTGGTAGTAGGGCGCGTTTGTCGCCATGATCTACTTGTCGTAGGTCGTATTTGTCCCCTCGGCTCCAGACTCCCTTCGTCCACAGACCCCCAGAAACTCGGAAGGGAATGCCTCTATAACAACCAAGCCCTTGAGTAGACTCGCAACGAAGGAGCAGAACGAGGACGATTGCCGACGGCCTCAAGGGACGCGCGGATGGTGGACTTGGACGAGGACGAGGGACAAAGAGGCTCGAAGCTTGCGAGACGAGTGACGGGCTTTTGAACGCGACATGTTTGGGGTGTGGGATGTGTGGATGTGGGCCGAGCAAATGGTGCTGCTGATTGCTCTGTTCAATTGCGTTGTCGAGGACAACAAGCAAGAGGGCAGAGCGGCCGCCAGCGCCGTTTGTTGTTGCGGGTCGGGACGTCGCGCGGTTGGGTCAGGAGCGGCGGTTTGTGTTGTTTGCATAAGCAGACTCAGGAGATGGGTGATCTGTTTGATGCAAAAATGGAGTGAATTCTTGGCGCATTCCTAAGGCACGTTCCGGACGTGCCGACGATGACCAAGAATATGTACGTTCTTTAGAATCGTCTCACCGAGTTGGTCATTTCATTATTACTAAAAGGTCGACTGGTTCCTCCTCACATGAAAATCCACCCTCCAAGTCCAGTGCAAGTGTCTGCTGTGGTACGGAGTATGGTAGCTACAAAATCCTGCAGGATTGCGCTATCCTAAACGAGAATGTATCCAGGAATATCTACAATCCTTCCTGGTAAGCACATGGTATCCATATAAACACATCCCACAGACCCTCAAAAGTACACCTAGAACCCATCCCCCTCATGCCACACCCTCCCGGCCTCCATTGCCCGATTCTTCGGATCCTCCCCCCTCCGTCTCGCCTCCTCCTTCAACCTCTCAACAATCGGCTTCAACCTATCAATCTCCTTCTGATACTCCCTATCCTTGCCCTCCTCGGGCCTTTCCAACTGCGCCGCCTCCTCGACCTTGCCCTGCTTCTCCGCCTCCTCAATCGCCTTCTTCTTATCCTCCCAGTTCCTCAACTTGCCCTCCCAATCGCCCAGCTCCCTCTTATACTCGGCGAAAGCAGCCCACTCGGCCTCGCCCCCGAAACAGCTGCCGTACTGGTCGCAGAAGCAGATGTGCTCCTTGGGACAGTAGACATTGGACCCCGTGAAGACAAACTGCCAGATATACTCCCACACGCGGCCCGACAGATGATCGGGCAGCTTTGTATTGAACAGCCAGTTCCGGTACCAGACGTATTGCGCCAGGGGCAGGGCGTGGATGCGTTCCCTCGAGAGGGCAAACTGCGCGCAGCACGGTTGGGCGAGCACGTCGGGGACCTTGTCGAGGGGGAACAGTTCGCTCCAGCTCTTGGCCAGGAGGATCTCCTCCTGCTTGTAGACGTTTTCCTTGGTCTCGCCCGGGTGCATCCAGTCCGGGCAGCCGGGGTACCAGGAGCATCGCATGTTCACGAAGCCCTCGCGCCAGACGCGGGGGCGGGAGAGCCGGCGGACGAGGTCGGCGGCGTCGTGGCCGAGGATGTCGTCGTTGTGCCAGGCGAGCTGGTGGGCGTGCATGAAGATGGAGACGTCCGGGAGCGAGTCGTAGTGGTCGATGATGTAGGATAGGTAGACCATGACCTCGTGGCCCTTGTTCTTGGGCGGGTGCAAGGGAGCCGAGGGGTCGTCGGCGACGTAGACGGCTTTGGGCTGGTCGGGGATCTCCTTGTCTATCCAGGAGACGTCTTCCTTTTGGGTGCGCGCAATGACGAGGACCGAGGTGTAGTTGTGGTCGGCGGGCATGGGGCTGCCCGCCTTGAAGTCGGGTTTGGGATTCCAGTTGACATAGTTTGGGTCGCCCGTCCAGGCTCCATAGGGAGCGTCGGGATTGGAGTCGTCAATGTGTTCTCCCAGGCCCACGCGTTGAGGTAGTTGCCGCCAAGTATCGGCTACGGAGGAGCTGTAGTAGAGGAAGAAGATGGCGAATGCAAGGGCGAGGCCGACGAAGCCCACGCGCTTCCTCCTCGACATGGTGGCAGAGAAACGTGGGTGCGCAAAGCAGCACAGCAGAGCGCTCGTGCGAGAAGAGTGGATTAAATCATCGAAACGCGCCTGCTGTGTCGATTCGCCCGGTCTCAGCGGGGCAGCTGGCAAAGAGGACAGACAACGTAACGTCTATGTCAGATGCGAGAGCGAGGCGGCTGAGGGCTTTCATTGAAACCCGCACCAGAAGAGGGCACAGTAATGGAGAGATTTCAATCTGATACTGGGGCGTATCTACGGCAAGCGTCGCCCCATGGTGAGCTGTGGAGAGGCGTACTTGTGATTATTGATTTCACCGAAAGCACGCAAGAGGAGAAGTCAGCATGGGGAAGAAGCTCCGGGGTGGGCGATCAAACGGGCGCCAATTCAGCCCCTCCAACGGCTGCGGGTAGAGGCAGACGCCACTCCATAGACTTTCCTCTTCACATGAACTTACACCATATTAATAAGCTACCGCTAGTCCAGGCAGAGAAGGCTCAACAGTGGTTCACAAGCCTAGGCTTCGTTCTTCTTCTATTAATAACCTCAGGAGCATCATCGGAGAGTACTTGTACTGTGTAGATACTCTGTCGGTGGTGGCGCACGACATTGATTTAGCCGTTTCCCCAAAGTGATAATACTGTAACGATGGTGTCCCTACTACAACCATATAGGGAGGTAACATGCACTTGACACGGGGGTACAACATCTAGAACGATGAACCTCTTGATTGACATTTGCAACGTTGGGGAATGCTTTCTACTTGAATAGGTGCCTATACATGGACCCATTTGACGTGCCTTGCGCTCTGGTCTTTGAGACGCCCGGGGGAGTCGTTCTGATGCGAGCACGAGTATCCCACTCGTCCATTCGCAATGCTAGGCATGGTTACACATCTTTGAAACCATTGCATCTGTTTTGCCCTTTTACATGCACAGTGCATCAATCAAGCGGCTGCCAGAAGCTTTGGCCTACCATGGGTGCGTCACGATGCCACCCGGGGCCAGCGGTCCGCCCATGTATGCCGCAAATACTCCGTACAAATGTTGATGAAGCCCGTTTCCCTTGCGGAGGTGGATGCTGTGGGTCAGTTGTGAATGAAGTGCATTGCACAATCCAGAAAACATGCAGGTGCCGAGACCAAGAGCAAACAGTCCATCAAAGCGTATCAAGGGAAATGAGCAACAAGGAAACAAGATCACGCACCTGCTCTGCTGATCAGCTTTGACCACAGCATATGACCGACCATACGCATATCGTCGGCCTCCAGGAGAAAGAAACTCGGATGATTCGCCTATGCGTCGCATTCTCCCTCGGATGGAAGAGACTGTCCGCCTCGACGTTGACATCGTCACATGTACGTTTTGGCGCAGGCGAGTTGGTCATCTTAGATATACATCGCGAGTACGGCATGAGATGGAAGCTCCGAAGTTGTGTCCTTCGATCGGGACTACTGATCGACTTGCAATTAAAGAGTCGCTGGCAAGATTCAAAACAGCTGCTGAACGCCGACGCTGCCTGAAATGTCATTGGAGATGGTATTGAACAGTGCTGAATGCGGGCTTGTGGACCTTGACCAGAGTATATCTTGATGCCCTGAGTCATCGCGCAGTGGACAGGCTTAGAAGTACAATTTAGGTGCCGATGCAGACGAAGACGAATCATGTTCCCAGGGATCAAAAGTTGCGGCGTTGTAAGCCTTCTCGCAGAGTTGTTACCGTGTGCTCAAGGAAATCCTCCGTATGCCGAAGACCGAGATGAAAGTGGCATCGGCTCCAAGACCAGCAATGCTAGGAAAGCATGCCATCGTGCGCCCTGCCGTGACCCGACCCATATTGAATTACTTTTGTCGACGCTTATTCCCGAGCCTGAGTGAAGAGCTGCTTGAAACCGAATCGCACCAAGTAGAGAAGTGTACGTTTACATGACTTGAGCGATGAGGAGTGGGTACCGACATGATGTCCGATTCAGATACTCAGTACCGCTTCGTTTCTGGAACAGTCAGCAAGACCACTATCGGGAGTACCGGGCATCGTCACCACGGTCATCGTAGGGCCTGCTCCCTCCAGAGTAAGCTTCCGGGCGAGGCGGAGGGGCGTCACCGTATCCTCCAGCTGCAGACGGAGGCGGCGGGCGTTCGTAATACCCACGGCGGTCATCACCACGGCTAGAGTAGCGATCATCTCGCGAGTAGCGGTCACCGCCACGTCGGCCATAGTCATCACGGTCGCGGCCGTAGCCACGGTCCTCGCGGTCGCCATAGCGAGAGCCACGATATCCGCCATAGTCATCGCGGCGACCACCAGAGTAGCCTCCACGACGGTCATCGTAGCGATCGCCGTACCTGCCTCCGCCACGGCCACCGCGGCCACCGAACTCTGTTGGACGGGTCAGCGGGTGTCGACAACCGCAAAAGAGTGGATCAACTCACCTCGCTTGGGCGGGCCGTAGTACTTGCCCGGAGTGGGAGTACGCGGGCGGGCTCGGCGCGCCTTCTCGATGCTCAACGTCCTGCCTTGATGAACCTGGCCCTGGAGCCCTTCCTTGGCGGCATCAGCCTGCTCTGGTGTGACCATCTTGACGAATCCAAAACCGCGCGACTCCTTGGTGTGAGGGTCACGCATGATGTTGCACTTCTCGACCTCTCCATACTTCTCGAACATACGCGTCACATCCTCCTCGGTAAGGCTGGGGTGGATGCCCGTCACGAAGAGGTTGGAGCCTGGGTTGCGTGCACCATCGTCCTCAGCGCCGCCGCGAGAATCGGGCGGTGGACCGCTGTGTTTTCGTTAGGTTTGGTTTCTCCCAAAGCAGTGTTGCGTTGGTGTAGCTTACCGGTTGTCGTGTCCTCCACCCGGGGAGGCACTGCGAGCTCGGGGGTCGACATCGCGGCGAGGAGAACGGCTCCTGTCGCGCTCATAGCCACGGGGCTCATCTACGCGTCCAGATCAGCAAATGCGCGAGAGTGACGATGAGGCTGGTGCTGCGTAACAGCTTCAAGACGTACCGTCATAGCCACGCTGTTCGGATTCGTACTCCATTGATGCCATGGTGATTTAGTTGTTGTTTTGGGTGGGTCCGTTGAGCCGCTGTTGAAATTTTGGCGACTGATCGACGAGCAATCGGCTTATGTAATCGCGTGCCTGCGAGGCTCCGCCTGGAAACGAGAAGGCGGGTGAAGTGGCCGAAGACGGCCGTGCAGCGAAGAAAGAAGGTGAAGAAGAGAGAGTGGAATAAATCAGCTCGTGGAGGTGAGCGGGGATGCGGCGAGGATTTTGAAAGAAGGAGGAGGTGAGACAAGGGGAACAAAGGGCGACTTTATTCTTCTTGGCAGGCTGAGGCGAAAGGTGCAAGGGGCAGCCATGCGCCCCCTGTTCACGTGCAGTGCATTGCGTTGCTAAAGGGCTCTCACCACAAGAAACCTTTTGGAGATGAAGAGAGAATTATAAAATAATGGCATTCTACCCGCCAGTGCCTAACCGGAAATATAGCAAAGCATCCGTCATACCAATACGGAGTAGAGGTGCCGAAGGTACATAGCCCACTAAAACCATAACCCACAGAAATCCCACACCAGGAGATACTGCAAACCGCGTCTCCAGTGAGAAAGCAAACCCACCAACGCCTCTCATCAAAGACTCCACATACGACAAACAGAGCCAGCCCACCCGTCGTATCCTACAGATGCCCAAATAATACACGGAGGCCGAAACAACTAGAATGGTCTCAGAACGGCATCCCGTACCAAATGTAAAACCTTCAGCTCATCTATATAAGCGCCTCTTCTTCGCTTTACGCACAACCTTCTGTGCTGGCGTTGCCTCTGGTACCGGTGCTGTGCCATCCCCGGGCTGGATATCGTCGGAGCCAACAAGTCCGTCAAGCTCATCGTCATCCATCTCGGTCAAGCACTCGCTCATTTCACGGAGGACATCTCTCCCGGTCCACTTTTCGTCATGGATTGTCGTGCCGACCGGATCGAAGGCTTCCATATACCAAGGGATACCTCCGTTTGCAAGCGGTGCAAGTAAGTCCTTTTCCGATCTAGGGGGCGTTATAGGCGCTTCGCCTGCTCCAGTGCCATGGTCGCTGGCTTCGGGGAGGTCGATCTCCATCGCATCGGGCTCGGCGCTTCGCAAGGCATCTCGGTTGAATTGCGCCGCAATTGCGGCTTCGTCTGCATCCTCATCCCTCGCTGCCAAGTGGGGGTCCGCAGAATTCTCCTCTGGTGTTGGGGCTTGGTTAGGCCCATGACTCTCCTTTGCAGTCACGTCGCTGTTGCTTCTATCCATCTGGTCAGGAGCCACGTGTGCGGATTCGCCCAGGTCGGTCTCGGTCGATGGCCGCACATGTTGTTCCTGGTTCAGTACAGGCGCATTCGTCTGGTGTCCCAGTTTCTGGTCGAGGAGAGCCTCCAAATCAGGTATGTCCTGCGCGTACGGCCTCCCGGCCAGGTCAGACTCTTTCCGAAGAGCCTCCTTGTACAACGGATGAATGGCCTTGATGATCCGCTTTGCCAATGCCTTGATCTGCTTTTGCTCAGAGGTGAGCGAGCTGTGTTCGACGCCGCTGAGCTGGTTCTCCGCTTCGCCCATATCAGTGACTGTCGCGAAGTCAATGACAGAGCTGAAGACTCCTGAAATGTCATTGCTGAATGCTTGTACCGATGTATAGAACTTCTCGTTGAGCTTTGCCTGTATGGCATTGAAGCCTTCAGAGAACAGACCCCTATTATCCAAGCTGTTCCAAGGTTAGCGGGACGACAGGCAGACAGCACGGATCAAACTCACCTCTGTGCTTTGTCGAGGATTGGTTGCAGAAGCGGCGGTATCGGGAAATACACTGTATCGATGATGTTCCTCAGAAGCAAAATATCCTCCAGTTTCGTAGCCTCCCTCTCCTTGACCTTTTCGCAGAGGAACTGGATTTGCTCCATGTCTTTTTCGAGCATCTTAGCGAATTCGATCCGCCGTTGTAGTCTCGGCCGTCCAGCAGCGCCCATTCCAGCGAAATCACGACGCGTAATCTCCATTGACGTGAACGCCTCCATTTGAAGCTGCAGACGCTTCAGCAGAGGAGCACCGCGACGTGCTTCCCGCTTCAGAGTCCAGTATTTGCATGCTTCTTGTACGAACTCCTTCCTCTTGCGTATGCTAAATCGACTGAGCGTGTGCTCTACGTTTTGATAGATCGCTTGCGGTATAACAGGCGCCCCTGACGGCAGTCTCCATGACTTCGTTGGCTGCTCCCGCTTTCGTTTGTTTCCAGGCGTTTCCTCCGCCACCTCTTCGGGGCCTTCTATCGACGGCTGAGGGAGTGCGGACCCTAGGGACAGAGCATAAGCCTGACTGTCACCCCAGTGCACATGGCGCATGGTGTGTCGGTAGAAAGCCTTTGCTTCGGCAACTGCTCGCTCTACATCATTTTCTTTCCGCCATTCTAGAGGAGTATGCCGATCACAGTAACCTCTGAATTCAGGGGGCCGTTCACGCTCCTCTTCCAAGCGACTGAATATATTCGTACGGAGGCACAGTCGAGCTTTCCTTGCACACGTTACGTGGAATGCCTCGAAGCAAGACTTGTGAGCACACTGTATGCAGGCACCCATCTTCTGCTTGCATATCATGCAGGTCTTCGGTGATGATGTCAGTTCGCATACGCATGATGATCGGGACTGGTTGACTTACGAGTTTCCAACGTGTCCTTGGCACCTTCTCAACATCTTGCACAGGTTCCATGAAGGTCGTATTCGCTATGGAGACCTCGGGGATAAAGAGAGCGCACAAGAGATGTGACCACTTCATGTTTGTGGTTTGCTTGAAAGCTCCATCCAGATTGGGACAGAAGATGCAGCCCTGAGGAAGTTAGTACCTTCTCAGTAACCAGGGTACGGCAAACCTACTGGATGATCGATACGCCCTACCAGCTGGCATCTCCGGCAAAGCCACTGTCCTTCTGGTATGAATGGCACTCCATAACATTCTTGATGCACCGCCAAGTCACAGCCGTCGCAGAACACAATGGCATTAGTATTTTCGCAATCGCCGTCGTCGCAAATCGCACACTTGGTGTCTTGCTCTTCACCCTGGCCTGCAGGCTCGCCATTCACGGCGGCTGCAGAGCTTGACCGAGGTCGATGAGTTTGCGGGGGCTTTGGGTTCGGTTTTGGTATGCGCTTCTCTAACGCATGCCACTCCTTCTCAATCTGAGTTATGGTAATCTCAAATATAGCAGGCTTGATAGGCTCTGCATTTTCCTCCCTCCGTTGCGCATTCACCTGCTCCAGCCATCTGTCGTCCTGTTCATCCATATCATATTCAACCCGTCCAATGGGAACGGCATGGATTGAGGTATCGAGATCCGACTTGAGGGTGAGATCCAGATCCTCTTCTATCGAACCCTCCGGCAGCCGGATGAGACTCTTCTCCGGTTTCACGAAAATCTCGCTCTCCTGGTATCCAAGATTCGCCATAGACTTATCGACGTAGTTGACCTTGACTCCTTCGCTCTCTTCGAAGACCTTGAACGGATCCACCTGGCGACATGACGGTTTAGGAAGATTCAGCTTTTCCTTCGGATTCATAGTCGGCAAAGGAGTTACGCGGGGAGCTGGCGGGGATCCAAGGCCATTGAGCATAGAGTCCAGCTTCCGGGGTGGACGCCCAACGCGCCTCCTCGCTGGGGTGACAAAGTTGCCATTGACAGCCCCCGGCCTGGGTATGTTGTTGGCATCCTGAGCTGCTTGAGCGCGCAGCGCCTCGTCCAGTATCGCAGAGGACTTGCTATCCACAGCAAAGTGATTCGTTCCTCCATTGACAGGTGTCCCGGGGGTCGATTGGGCGGGACTTATGCCGTCAACCTGATCCGCGCTGAAGACGGGGAACGCCGCTTCGATGTCCAAGTCCTGATGGAACTCCTCCCAGCCCCTCTCCTCCCTCGGCTTGTACCCGTCGGTCTGGGCCACGATGGCAGCTGCAGCTGCGGCCGAGCTAGACCTAGGTCCAGCAGGCGGCCGCTGTCGTCGAGGTCGAGTGTGCGTTGCGGATGGCGATGGTTCGGGGACGGGGATGCCCTGACGCTCGGCATTCAGTCTACCAATGCGGCCGCGAGGTCCGGTATATGCGTATCCTCCAGGTCCTGTTCCCCCGACGGGCGTCTCTTGGCCGTCTTCGTCGACGTATCTTCCCCCGCCACCAGGACCGCCGGGGATGTACCGTCGCTTCTTGAGCGGTGGTGCTGAGTCAGATACGGTGCGTCTCGGCGGTCGTCCCGCGCTCCGAACGCGTTGCCGTGGTGTCCCAGGAGTCGCTGCCATTGTGTGTCGAGGGCAGGAAAGCGCACAAAGACGAACAAAGAGGGGATGTTCTGATGGTATCCAGATGACGCGCCGAGGCGGGTGCTATGGGGCCGACAACGCTCACCGGAGGCGCGGAAACACCGGGAAAGCGGGTGATGAATGGCACATAGAGAGCACAGGGTGAAGGTGAATCCAGCGGCGACGAGGAGAGTGTGCGGACACGATATGGGGGGACGCGCCTGCGTTCTGCGCCCCAGGTGAGGTTGAAGAGGGAGGTTGAACGGGCCAAGTTAAGCTAGCTTGATACGGACTAGCGGTGCTTGTGGGCTCGTGGGTGGCAGGGATACGACGGCAGGCTCCCGCAAAACACCTCCACATCCACCGCCTTGTTTCGTTTGCCGCAGTACCTTAATCTGTGGGGTAGTATACGGTCAGGGACGTATTCTGGAAGAGAGGCATCCAAGCGGCCGACGGCAATGGCTCCGGGTAAGCGACAGGGCGACTCGGTATCGCACCCGGATTGCTATTCACTTGTGTGCATACTTCTCCGATATTGTATATTATTTGGTTTACCTTGCAGTGCAGATGTTCACACAGCGGAGTTGTACATCTTTGCGTCGAGATTCTCATCAGTGCGCCTAAGCTTCCGTCTAAACGGGACTGCAACGGTGCACCCCGGGTCCTCTGACCATAGATCAACTTTTCCGGGCGTACACTCGATGTCACTACCGCTTGATGTCTACTTGTGCATTGCTCCTCTGAGAGTAACGCATTCCTCGACTAATCATGATTGTCATTGAAGCTGGGTTCCATCAAAAACCGCGCCCTGTCGCTCCCGAGTGTCGACATGGTGCGTACAGGCCAAGCACTTGAATGCTTGTCTAGTCCCGGCCCAACATGCTTTATTTAAGTGGCTTGCTAGTTCAGGTACCGTTGAAAGTTGTGTGGGATTTCGATGTCCCATGTTTTTGTACAGAATGCGCTATTTTGCATCTTGATTTTCACTTGTCCATTATTTCTCTCTGTCAAGTCAAGCCTCCCACAGCAATGCCGGAAGGTCGATGAAAAGGGTGAATATTATCGTACCTGCTCGATGATATCCGTCCGTTCCAAAGATTGCATTACTTTGCGATGTAGCAGATATCCAGGTGCTGAGATCTAGCAGTCCCGGCTACACTTCGCGCTATTTCAGAGACAACATCTACAACAGGTTGCCTGGTATCGATTCCTCTGCTGCGATAAGAATCACTCTGTTCATCTCTGCCACCGTCTGCATCTCGGTCGTCTTCGAAAAAGGAGAAGTCGTTCCTTGCGGCCTCCCAGAAAGCATCCGAATCTCGATCATTGGTCGTGGACAGTGTCGGATGCTCCCACCAACTTGGAGAGGGTTTCTGATTGCGTGACATTGCTGTGGATCCGCTTGCTACTGGTATCTGCTTTATTTCCAGGTTGATGGTTTCTAAGGGAAACAAGGTGAGTGTATGTTCTCGTTCGGCAGCTGCACGAGAGTGGCCAGGCGGAAGCGCATACGACTTCTCCGCTTGCTGGGCTGCATGTGCGGATTGCTCACAACCGGTCTTGATGAATTCGGCAAGATGTTGAGCGACTCTCGGATTAGTGGTGTGTGATGGGATATCCGTTAGAACGAGTGTACGGAGTTTGGGAAGCAAGAGTGGATGGAGGTGACTTTTCGCATGTTTCTCTGGGCTGTGCGAGCATGGTCTGGTCGCTTCAACAGCTTTCGATGATTTGGTGTTCACCGTAGTGGTGCGTTCGGGGTTGGTCGGCCCCACGTCCGTCAGTGGATTCAGTTGTGACGAGCCTCGCGCCGACCCCAGATTTCCGGCCAAAACGTCCTGGGTTATTCTCAAATACCGAAGTACTGTCGCACGTCCCAGCGCCCAAAGAAACCTAGCTTCATCACCGTCGGGGCGGCCGTAAGAGTCTGGCGACGAATAGAAGGGCATTTCCCCAACATCAAGCAGGTGTAACCGTCCTTTTCCTAGTAAAGCAGCGACGCCGTTTATCGTAAGCCGGTTACGCGCCATGTAGAGATGCGTGAGACCTTCACCTGCTCGATCCTCGACGGACAGTGTTCCAACCATGGAACGCGTGAGCTTCCTGCGAACGTGACCCTCCAAATCATCGATTTCAAAAAAAGCGTTATGGCCACCGTCTCGCCCCTGCTCTGCAATCTCTGGCATATCTCCAAAGCACTTCCCGGTCAGAACCCGGGCACTCACGTCGGTGAGGTCGTTGTCTCTCACATCTAGACTCTGCACTCGGTGGCCAATGGAAGCCGCGATGATTTCAATTTCGGCATCTTGCAGGTGAAGTCTAGCCAGCTTGAGGATCCTCAGGTTCTGCAGCGTTTTCAATTGGGCCAGGACCCTATGATCTTTTGCGCCTCGCGTTTCCGAAAGACCCAGGTACACAAGGTTTGGAAGGGCCCATATTGCCTCCATTAACGCAGTCGGAATGGCGTTGACACATGCGGATGCGTCAAGGAGCCGCAGTGCGTAGTGTTGACGAGTATGGGTTTGCGAGCTCTGGATGGCTTTTATGCTGCCATAGTCGAAAACACGGACTGCGTTCACAACGAGCGACTGTAAGGATGGCAGTCGCTGAAGACAATCGCGTAGCCAGCCCGTTGGAAGCTCATCATTAATCTCATATGCAAGAGCTGGAAGCTGTATGGTATGGGTCAACTCTAGCGTACACGGCCTAACTCTTCGCAGATTCCTTATGAAGTCTCTCAAAATAGCTGCCACATATCAGCCCAGACCTCATTTCAATAAATCAAAAAGGGATACATCTATACCATAAATGTCATGTTCGACTCCGAAATGAGAGGTAGGATTACCCCACAGCCGAGAAGCGAACGTCTTCTGCCATTTGCGACAGACAAGCGCACAGGAGCAAAGTTCGTTAGGTCCAAGGTAGGGTGCAATTAGTTCCCAGGGGTCCTGATGTACGGCGCTTTGATACGATGGAAGTTCTTCATCCATATGAAAGGGGTGCGAAATCATGTTGACGTCTTGACTGGGGACGCTCCGCGTTTGGGCCTGCAGGACTGTATTCTGTTCGATGGTAAGGTATGTTCATCTTGATGAAGGATGAAGTTGTCACCCGAGAACAGGCGGCTGCGTGGCTGTGTGAAGGCGAGGCAAGGCGTTCGAAGGCAGTTGACCACCTGGGCAGCGGGGTCCACTGACAGCCAAAATAGGAAATGCGCTAACCGCCTTTAGGTGGATTGGCTGAGGTCGTCGAGCACCGGGTAGCCATCAACGAGCCTCCACGGCAAACAAAAGCCCCACAAGGGTATTTTGCTGAAAACTGGTCCAAAACATGGCATGGGCCTTTGTTGAGATTTCAGTAAAGATCTCTACATTTCAAACCTCATCATCAACCAAAGTCGGAAACCCCCAGACTTCTTCACGCCATAATACGGGACAAACACCAACCATAATTGTATTCCCGCACGAAATATTTGCTTGCTGAGACAGACCACGGCATACGACATACGAACGAGTACACCGCGTGCATCAGATTCAAAGGCCAAGGCCACAATCTCTTTGTCCATCTGGACCTCCTGAAATGTGTTTGGGTCTCTGTTTTAAAAGGATTATTCACGCCAAAGATATACTTGCATAGATGCGTTGCATAGTACGCTTCGCCTCTTTTTCCTTCTCTCTCTCCCGCCTTTAATACTCTTATTGCTGGAGGCATAGAGCTATATAGGTAATTTTAATCACATGTACAAGTACAACCCTCCTTACGTATCCAGATGTATCGAAACAAGTAGAATATGATCGCAGAAAGTAATTTCACATGCCCAAGCATGGCGCCATGTGTTCTATATTCCTACAGTGAAAGTATGACGCCATCGCCTCGACAATAACGTCGAAAATAACCCGTCTGGAGTCTCATCTGCTACCTCCCGACAGCGCCATACCACGCCAACCCCAACACGGACCCAAGTACAATGGCCATCGCAGGCGGGACCTTGAACCACGCCGTCTCCGCATACGTCACCGCAGCCACGACGACCCACCAAGGCTCACTAGCAAGTGACTTCCCCCTCGTCGCTTGCGGCGTCAGGTAACCAATCTCCCAGAGCCGGTAGACGGCAGTGAAGACAAGTCCGACGGCCGTGGCATTGATACCCCTGAGCAAAGCGATGACGGGAGGCTTGGTCCTGAGGACACGCCACAGGGATTGCACGCCCACAGCGAGGGTGATGCCTGGGGTGAAGATGCCGACGAAGCCGAGCATGGCGCCGAAGACAGTGTGCACGTTCGTGGGTGCCATGGCGAGAGCAGCGAGATAGACGGCAAAGTTGAAGTTGGGGCCGGGGAAGGCCTGGATGATGGCGAGGCCGAGCAGGAAGTCTCGCGATGATACCCAACCGGGCTCGACAACGTAGGCGCTCAGGAGAGGGATGACGACGGGCCCGCCGCCGAAGATGATGGTGCCGGCGAGGAAGAGGTTGGCGAAGAGGTCCAAGGTTAGGGGGCGGGATTTGAGGGTGCCGCGGAGGACGAGAATGACGATGAGGATAACTGGAGGAGGGTAAGTATATAAGAAAGGGCATTTGGAGAAGGGGGCCTTACTGAAGAACGCGATGATGATTGAGATCCCGACCTTGATAGAGATGGCATGGGTGTTCATGTCGGCGACAGCAGGAGCAGCAGAAGTCTCACTCCCGCTCACGCTGTCGCGAGTCTCAGTTGACACCGCCCCGTTGTTGTTCGGTGTATTGCGGCCAGACACGCCCTCTTTCTCACCGGGTGCAGGGGTCCTCCTTTGCAGTCCTTCAGCGCCCTCTCTGGTGCTTCCTTCGCGGCCCACCATCTCAATGGGTTGAATTTCTTCAGCGGTACGCTCGGTGCTGGTCGCCTCTCTTCGCTTCCTTTCGCGTTTCGCCTTGAACTTGTCGACTTGTTGGCGCAACCAGGTGTCCCAAATCACAGTGACGATGCCGCCAATGACAATGAGCACCGGGAAGTACCAAAGCGCGTTATAGCACAGGCCGGCACAGGCACCAAAAATAACCAGGATGCGGGTCAGTTTATCAGTGATGGCCTTTTCCGCCAGCTAGTACATAGTGCCACATTAGTATTTCCTATCTGGCTCTGCGGGTTATAGACGACATACCTGTACGGCAGCCAAGGCAATGATACCCACAGTGCTTGCATTCATACCGCTGAGCAGGACATAGACAATAGATGGAAGCACTTCGGGCATCTTCTGCACACCCAGAGATAGAGCATACATGCCAATAGCACCAGGCAAGCTCCAGAGCGCAAAAGCGAACAGAGCCGGAATAAAGCCAGCATGGATCAAGGCAATGCAGAAAGTCATCTTGGTGCTACCGGGTCCAGGAAGGGCCTGGCATATTGCGAAGAGCTCTTGATACTAGGGGCGGGTGAGTTACTATATAGTCCAATATTGCATGAGATGCATCCATATCAGTTACGTGATGTACCCTGAAAGAAGTACTTATCATATGTTCAAGGAGCATCAATGGCGCTGAAGAAGAGCACCTCTCGTATGCACATATCCAAAGGACATAGAGTATGTAATCATGACATAAACGAAAAGAACTCACAGTCTGCTCATCAATCCACTTCGTCTTGCCTCCCACCCCTTCCACAAACCTGCGATGCAGAATCTGGAAGTGAACCGGCGGACCGCCGAATGCCTACATCCCATTGTTCAGCTTCTTCCTTCAGAATGATTCTATAATTTTTTCTTTAGGAAATCGCTGACGAGTTTTTGGCAATAAGAAGAAACATACCGTAAACCCCAAATCCCACATCCTCGTGAAGATGTCCAGAAACCGCCATCCCAGCTTCCCATTGTTCGCCTGGAACGAGTTCCGCTGATCACGCGTCTGGTCGCGGACGACGCGGAAGGCGTCGAGAAGCGGCATTGCAGAGAACTACCTTTGTCCTTGAGCCTTTAAGATGAGCGATTGGAAGACGACTCCAAAGCAGCCTCAGAGGATGGAGGGTTGAATTGAAGGCTTTGATATATTTCCGCACCGCGTCGAGCCGAACCACACCCCTTCGCCCTCACCAGCATCGGCAGACCACACGTGCTTGCAGTGACATGTTCCTATGGCGAATGAGAGGAGACGGACATTACGCCATGCGACCGCCGAGCACCAAAGCCCAGATGCCCAGACTGGTAGACAATGGAAAAGTGACCTCAACCTCGCTTTTCCGCAAGAGGACAAAAAAGGCAACTCTAGCCGTGTCAACTTTCTGCGGAGGCATGTATAAGCGACAGATTTCACGACATCATTCCCAGCCTGGAGACGTCCAATAATACCATAGTACTTGTAAAAGAGGTACAGTATCTACCATCTGCCCTCCTCCTCCGCACCATATTCAGAGAGGTCTCCTGCACTCGATCCTCAAAAATTCGAAAATGTCCACGGTCCGCCAAATGACCACCGACGACCTCTTCCACCTCTCTTCCACCAACCTCGACCCTCTGACGGAGACCTACAACATCGGCTTCTACATGGAGTACCTCACCAAATGGCCCGACCTCTGCCAGGTCGTCGAGGGCATAGACGGGCAGATTGAGGGATACAGTACGTCCAGACCCTACTTCTCTCTCAGCACCAAGCATCCCTCTCTTCCGTCCTCGCCCTCCTCCCTCTCCTCCCCAACACCCCCCTGCGTCCGCTTCCAAACAGCGCCCCCAGGATACACGAGCAGAGCACTACACAAAAACTGACCCCTCCTCTCCAGTCCTAGGCAAACTCGAATCCTCCCCCTACCCACCCCCGACAACCCCCTACCACCCCTCCACCAACCCAGACCCAAACTACCTCCCCTGGCACGGCCACATCACCGCCCTCACCGTGTCCCCCCGCGCCCGCCGCCTCGGCCACGCCACGCGCCTGTCCACCTCGCTCGAGCGCGCCTCGGACGCAAACGACGCCTGGTTCGTCGACCTGTTCGTTCGCGCCGAGAACACGGTCGCCCAGGAGCTGTACAGGAAAATGGGGTATAGTGTGTACAGGCGGGTCGTCGGGTACTATGGCGATGGCGAGGATGCGCTGGATATGCGGAGGCCGTGTAGTAGGGATGTGGGGAGGGGCACGGTCAGGGAGGGGGGAGAGAAGATTTGCGTGAGGCCCGAGGATGTGTGGTAGGCGGAGTTGTAATTCATCTGGATGAGGCGGAGAAATGGAAAGAGATGGGTCCCTTTGGTTTTGGTGGACTGGAGGAATGGTGCAGGGTTGGGTCGAAGGACTTGTTTGCATTTGAAGGAGTTTAGGCCGGTGAGGTTCTGCATTGGAATTGCATTTATACCCCGTTTCATCTTTCGCGAGGGCAGAGTATGATATATAGGCAGTCATGAATGATGCCGTCAGCTTTAACACACCTTGGTTCGAAACTAGCCCCTGTTGGCATTGCCTCTACCGGACTCCATCCAAGTTATGCAACGGGTATCATATGTCCTCGTCCGAATCCAGGTCGTCGCGACCGTCTCTGTCGATATCAGCAAGTACAAACATCTCGCCCCAATACCCCATCAACCCAGCCCAAAAGACCGTACACTTGTCCCCTTCGCACTCATCCTCGACGAAGACGGCGTCGCCAGCCTCTCGACTTTTTCTCCCACAACCAGGCTCCTCGGCCTACTCCGATACCTCTCACCTCCACCGTCCTCCCTCCAGGACATACTCTCCAACGGCAGCGAATACCTCTTCCCCTTCCTGCCCCTAGCATCTTCCCCGCCAGCACCAGCATCACTTACACCATTCCCATCAACCGGAAGACCAGCCATCTCATCCCTCTCCGAACCCCTCGCCTTCCCCTTCCCCCTCACGTGGTCCGCCCGCAAACTCCCCAGCCCATCCACGACCCGTGCCTCCCTTAACCCCGTCAAGCCACTCCTCCTCTTGCCCTCCCAGTCATCCCCATCCCCGTCAACCAGCACAACAATCCAACATCCCACGGCTCCATTCTCTCCAAACAGCGGCGTACAATGGATCCACATACTCCTCCCCTCTTCGTCCCCCGCCCACGCGAGCCAGCGGATCTTGGCGGTGACACCCCGGGTGCCGTCCATCAGGGCTTCGGCCAGGGCATTGCGCACGCGGGTGGAGCCCCCAACATGGTCGAGGAACGGAGTTTGGGGGAGGGAGTTGGAAGTCGGGGTCGGAGGTCGGAGGGAAGGGGAGGCGAAGAGGATACGGTGTGTGGAAGTAGGGCGAATGATGAGGTACTGTCGTCGTGGTGAGTTAGTGGTACAGGGCGGAATTGAGGGGAAAGGCTTACATGTTTGTAGGGTCCGCCTTCTGATGGAGGCCCCGGTGCCACCGGGCTCCTCCCGTCCCGACGACGTATATCACAAAGCATTGCGCTATGCTTTAATATTGATGTAGTCGCTTCTTCGCCGCCATGTTTGAGGACCTCCCGATGCTTACTGCTTCCGAATTTTCTTAGTGTCTCCACTTCCGCTTCGTTAAACATCTCGCTCAGTTCGCGAAATTCGTCCTTTGTTTCATCATACGTCACTGCCCTCTCTCCGTGTCCCCTCTTCAGAAGTTCTTCAAAAGTATCCAAGCCTGTGGCATTCTTAACAAGCCCGCTGACATCGACCTGCGCACCTAGCCAGTACCGGAGTTGTCCGTGCGAGTCGAGGAGAGGAGATATGGTGAGGAGATTCATGAAAGGGGTTCCATCTCGACGGCTATGGGATTGTTAGCCGGCTAGACGATCGCATCTCGGGAACACGGTGATATGTTACTAATTCAGAAGCAGCTCAGTGATATCTTTACCCTCGCTAACAGCCCGCCGCAATCGCGCTGCACTGTGAAGACTTGTCTTCGGACCTTGAAGAAACCTGCAGTTGCGGCCTAGAGCAAAAGACGCACCATACTGCGTCGTTCGATGGAATTCTGCACAAAATCAGTCAAAGGTGCCAACCACCCTTTGAGACTCCAACGTACCTTGGGAAGCGAAAATAATCGGATTATCTTCCCTTGATGGGTCGCTGATACAAAACACCTCGGCCAACCCCTCGCCGCATTCTTGCAGCACCGCAGGCGATTGCCCAGCAACGCGCTTCTGGATACTATCACTGACAACCTGGCTGAAGACATGCGCGATATAAGCTGGTAACTCATCTCGGACGAGTACGTCAAACGCTTGCCGGGCCTTATCTTCCAGGACGGCATTGACCGTCGGTCGAGGCGGATGCTGCGTGAACTCGTAGTCATCTAACGGTTCTAAGGTTTCGGCTATGGCATTAGCGTAGTTGATAGCTCGGAGAGCCTTGAGAGCGTCGAGGTAGTACAGTAGGATCGGGATGGAGTTTGGGCGGGAGTTCGTGATGAAGGACGTAAATGGAGCGAGGGACGAGGTATCACGGAAAATAGCTTCAAGGTGCAGTTTTGAGAACAGTCGCTCTGCAAGGGCATCGAGGGCGGTCTCGCGTCTGTGCGATCGACGGTTCTCAGGTGGTACGAGATCGAATGAGCTGGGATCATCTTCCAGTAAGGGATCGAGCCGGTCTGTGACAGGAGAGGAGACCAGGTTTGGCTGGGGCGATAATCTTTGCGTTGTTCTAGAGAAGGTCGGGGTCACTGTTTCGTACGAGACAAAGGAATCGGTGGAGCTATTAGCTCCAGAAAAGGACCGTGGCGTTGTTTTGATGGAATGTGATCTAATTGATTGTACTGGAGTGCTGGTCGATCGCAGAAATCGCCGTTTGGAGGAGAATGCTTTCCTAGTCGAGCTAATGATACCTTAGCATAGGCAAGCAAGAGCTCTACGGCAAACACTTACCTGGTACGTGTTGGTATATGTATACCCCGTCGCGAAAGGTCTAGTGATTCACGGGCGCTTTCTTCCTCCGGAGAAGAGGTAACCGGATTGCTTCTCAGGGGATGTAAATCCGCGTCGACCTGCTTTCGCGGTGATGGCGTTCGTGGGAACCCAGAAGACTCTGAATGCAGCTGTTGAGGCTCATCATACAGAGACTCATCTAAATTGGTAATATTCTCAAGAACTGTGTGCGTAAGGGAAGTCGAATCCATCTTGTGCCTCTCGGCGCCGGCCGAGGTGTCTACTTCAACCGTCGGCATCCGGGATAGCTTCACGAAACTTGTGGGGTAAGAGATCGGAGGGCACTGGCGAGAAGAAAAGAATCCGTGAGTAGAGCGTCTTTTGAACATAGTTGTTACTATGTGAAGTAATGATGAAAGGGAAGATAATCGCCAACATCCCAGCAAGACGTGGGAGGGATATGGTTAAGAGGAATTGAACTGACTGGACGTAGTTTAAGCATACGTACCAGAGGGTGTTCAAGTATCTGAAAGTTGTCCAATATAACGAGCGGAATGCAGCCAACCGCCTAATCGACGTCTCGAACCAAAGGGAGCGTCGTTTTGATGATGTTCGTCATCAATCTGCAAGGCTTGCTAGCGGATGCGTGTTTCTCGGACGACCAAATTGTAGAATGTTCGATCCGAGGACCTGAGCCGTGATAATAACTCCGGTAGCCTCAACAGACATCCAATCCGAAAAGAAGATAATTCAACACTCGACAGTGAACCTCCCCGAGTGCAGGTCCCTTGTTCGCAATCGAAACCTACGGCAGCCGAACCGCCGTATTCCAAGCAGTCAATCGCGTTGTTCCACAGCAAAGAAGACTGCAAGTCATATTGGGTTTTGGAAGAACACGTCGGCGGGCAAGGGATTGCTGCGCGACGAGGCATGCTGATTGTGGTGATGTTGGGGGTATCAGATCGCGGCGCTAGAGCATCTTTTAGGTTAGCCAGGCACAGTCAACCTTGCGCAGATCCTGCAGGGTATTTGTACTGCACATAGTCGCGATAGGATAGGGAATGAGGTCAAGAAAGGTGTATGGTTCTACTGTAGTTTCTAAAATTAATACCTATGCATCCGTCTGTAGCAGGTGCGAGACTGCTAAGCACCTGGCTGATGTCAAAGAAGTCTAACGTCTACATATGCTTACAAGTACTGCAAAGGTTATAAAGAGATATCTATAGGGGTATATCATGGAAGCCCCCTCTACAACAAGCTCTCCCTCAGCATTTCTTCCTCCCGCTCCTCATCACGGTAAAGCACATAATGCTGATAAAAGAATACGACATCGAAGAACAGGGTAACATTCCCCAATCCGAACTTGACCGGATTCCCCGTGACACCTTCCCAACTCCCCTGCAATGAGGAATCGATGAACAGCTGCAACAGGCTGGCGACCCCGCCCGCGAAGTCGAGTAGCATGGGATAGATGCTCCAGCCTTGGGTGGATTTGCGTTGGAAGTTCAGGTACGCTTGAGGCATGTATTTGACGACGACGGTGAGCAATTTGACGTAGCCTAGAGCGTATATCTGCGAGAAACGCATTAGTCTCTATCGGACATGCTACCTTACTTTGGGGGACTTACGACGTCAACCCACGCCCATGCCGAAGGGTCATATCCTCCCTGTCGCCCTGCAATCCTGACCATGCACACTGTCGCTAGAATTCCGATGATGGACCCCCAGAATATGCCGAGCACTGCTTTACTCGTTTTCTGCAGCTTGCTGACCTTGAATCCCCACACTGAAGGGAAAAACTGGCTGTATATGATGACACACAGCAGCGCGCCGTGCGCCGCGAACAAGACATCGTTGAATCGCACGGTCGTCAGGGGCGACTCGGGATGCCGATATGCATATTGCGATTGTATCGTCGGCGAGTAGTAGAATGCCGCTGTTGAGATTGTATAAGCGATGAATCCGAGGACATTCAGTGTGGGAAAGTCTATAGCGAGGCCGATGGTAGACTTGTGTTGCCAGTTTGATATGGGTTGGGGGTAGAATGATGCGCTCCTACTGTGGTGTTAGCGGCTGAATGATTACAAGTGAGGGTGGTGACACTTGCCAGCAGAAGAAGTAGGCCCAACCGAGGATCCTAGAGACGGCTTTTGCGAAGAAAACGAATTCGGACTCCTTTTCTGACATGTCGTGCGGATTGGGGGTATTGTATTGCGATATCCCGTCTACGCAGCCATGAAGGGAGTCGTCTCGTCTAGCTCGAGGTAACTGACGACCGTCCGCAGTCCTCCCAAGACGGAGAGTACGATCGACGAATTGGCGGAGGGAAACCTTTAAGTTAATCGGTGGTCCCTGTATATTATCACGGTTTTCTGTCGACGGATCTCCAGGTCAGCTAGCGAGAGCTGTCTTTGTAGCACAGGCGTAGTCAGCAACGATCGCTCGGGAACGTTGGGCCTGACGCATATTCAACACCGTCCGAACGGGGACTGGAATAAAAGCCAGATGGACAAGTGTGGCTTCAAATCACGAACGACGGGCTGTGCATGACGTGGTGGGGTCCATGAGAGCTGAGCGTCGAGCGATGGTCATCGGACTAAGAGCGCTATGCTGTTTCGGGAATCTATCCGTTCTAGGCAGAGGGCGCATATACTGTATGCTGTTCCAGAAGTAAGAGAACCGTGATATATTTCCACTACATACTACTGAAAGTGGTCTCGCCATTTTCCTGAAGAATGACTATTGCTGCTTGCATGAATTCAAGCCCGTCCCGAAGCAGCACTAGTTGAATGCTGAGACTAACGTATTAAACAAGGCTTCTTCTCTCTCCACTATGCTACATGGCAGAGTACGTGGATAGGAGAGACGGGGAACGGTGTCGTAGAGACAGTGCTCAGTATAAAAGTGAGAGTAAACCCTCATAATCTCCACACCCTCCCTCCTCAACAAGCACACCCTTCCTTCGGACCTTCCGCCCGCGCGCTCCCCAGATTAACCCGAGCATCTTCCTGTCTTCCCAGGTTCGTCTGGCCACCCACACCCCTGGGGCCCTTGAGACTCGTTTCCGGGATCGCATTCGCGATCGCTGTAAACACCTCGGCGACATTCTGGCCCGTCTTCGCGCTCGTCTCGAAGAACAACAGGCCCTCCTCATCGGCGTACGCCATTGCCGTCTTCGTCGGCACCCGCCTCGCATCCGTGCTCTCGCCTTCCGCTCCCGCGTCTCCGTCTGCCGCCGGCGCGGCGTCGGCTTCGTCCGCCGCGTCGCTCGTGCCTTCGCTCGCCAAATCGGACTTGTTTCCCACGAGAGCAATGACGATCCCCGGTGACGCCTGGCGGTGGAGCTCGGCGACCCAGTGCTGCGCCTTGGTCAGAGACGACGGTTTCGTGATGTCGTATACTACGAGAGCGGCCTGCGCGTTGCGGTAGTACATGGGTGCGAGGGAGGCGAAGCGTTCCTGTCCGGCGGTGTCCCATATCTCGAACTTGATGGTGCGGGTGGGGAGGTTGCATTTTTGGGTCAAGAAGGCGGCTATGCACGTTGGGTAAGCTTGGGGTTTGGCGACTCAGATGCTCGATGGTGGAAACGTACCCCCTATTGTAGGCTCCTTGTTTTCCTGAAAGTCGTTGTTTACGAAGCGCATAACGAGAGAAGACTGTCCCAGGGTTAGCATTTCGAGTCGGGGAACAGCGAGGAGGCTCCAACTTTTCCGACTGCTGCCTCACCCAGCAGCACCAGTTTTACGCTGCTGCTGGGTTTCGGTTGTGTTGCTCCTGAGTCTGCCATATCGAGCTTGCACAGGGTCGATGCCTGGATGTGTCCGATGCTCTGAGAAGGTCGTCGGAGAATGGGTGTCGGCACGGGAGAAGCCCACTTGGGAGAGCTCTAGCTGTAGATTATGGATTCGGGAATGCCGGAAGTGGGCAGAAGAAACGGAGAGGGGCGTGGACAGTCTGGTGGTGATTGGTTTCCAACGATGGACTTGGACTTGGTGATGATGCCGCAGTGTCGTACCAGCCAGGTGTGGCGCTCCGCACGTGATTAAGCGTGGCTGACACGCTTAGCCGTGGTAGGCAAAGCCTGCTGTCGCGTCGCCATTCGGTCCAGTTATCCAGTTGGAGATGGAACCTGCCCAGGTGTGTCAAATCCATATGTGATCACGATTTAAAAACTTCAATGTGGACGCCGAAAAATCCATACGCATATGAGAAGTCATTCTTCTGCCTAGGTGTCCTACAATAGATTCGCAGAGAGGAGTTAATTCCCCAGTTTTAAAGTTCACTATGAGGCAATCTCAAGGCTGTCAACGTGTGTGGGCTATACCCATAGTACTTGTACAAGTATAAGGAAAGGACAGAGACATATACCTAGTATGGAACAAGCAAGAGAAAAATTAATGCGCAGGGGAAGCAATTTCGTACAAAAATGATGCGTGGGCGGAAGCGGAAGGCATGACGTCATCAACAACAAGGCAGTAAAACCACGCAGGCAGGAGCAAACTTGGATTCCCGAAACGGGCAGAGTTTCAGGGCCCAGCGGGAGCAAGCAGTGATATTGACCAGGGGTGAAGCTCTACTTGTACTACGGATACGGAGTGGCGCAAACCGCATCGAGGCAGAGGCTGAATGCGGATTTTGGACGAGCGACCTGTTACGAGAGGTGAGTACGACTGCCGGAGTGTCAGGTGGTTATAGGAGATAGAGGAAGTAGGAAGTATGTCTAGTAGAGTGGATGGAGGAGTTGATGGGAGTTTGTTCTGGGCTCCCCAGCTGCGGGCGGATATTGGTGGTCAATGCGACACAGCCAACATTTGATTCACCGTTCAGGGAGGATTCAGAGCAGTCGAGTCACGGGCGGGGACAGCAACAGAGGTCAGGTGCTCTATACGCACACGTGCCGGAGATAGCTTGGAAAACTTGGGAGCAGGCCGCAAAGGAACACTTCAAGTCCGGATTTCACGAGGAGCAGGTGAGGAGGAATAAGAAGAGTCTCGCGCTCGGGCCGACTGCTGATTCCCGATGACGCCAAGACGATCCCGAGGTGGTCGAGGTGGGATCCAGATGAGAATAAAAATATCGCGCGGGAATCGATGCACGACACAGAACAGCAGTTCGCTGTGCCTCAGGGCTGGAGATCAATAGCCACAGCAGGCAGCGAGCGACGGTGAACAGCAGCAGACTCCCGTCACTCGTGAGCAGCGGGCAGGCCAGCAAGCAAAGCCGGGCGGGAGCCGTGGACGATGGGCGGGAGCGGGGGACAGCCTGGCCTGGGATTGCCCATTCTTGTCGGTTGCGGGCTCGAATCAGGTGCGGGGAAGGGGGATCGCCCGCTCCAACAAATCGCCGTGTCTGGCCCAAAGGGAGAAAAGCAGAGCAGCGGAATGATTGTTGATGTTTGATCCTCGGCATAGGCGACAAAATCTCAGGGAGAAGGAAAAAAGTTATCGCATCTCACCGAAAAAAAGGCGCCGAAGTCCAGGGCGTGGCTGAGAGGCAGCGGACAAAGGCCGAAACAGGTTGTCCTGCTCGTCATCACATCCTCCCCTTCCCCTTCCCCTTCCGGAACCCTGCGCCTGTGCCCTTGCCCTTGTGCCTATCAGCGTAGCCGCCGCTTGCACGACCACGAGGCCCGCAGCAACGTCCGAATGACCAACAGCTGCGAAGTCCTGCTGCAATGGCGGCTGACTGCTGTCACCCATCTCTCCCTCTACCGCTCAACGGCATGAGATTATCTTACTACTGTACAAACCACAACTACCGTACAATAATTGACAGGATCCAATACTGTGTGCCCGTCTGCGTCTGCGGCGTCTTGTGCCCTATCTTCAGCCTCTCGCCGTGCTCGTGCAAGCGCCTTTAGCACCGCCTGCACCGCCTGCATCAATCGCCGTAATATTGGCGCCTGGTGCCCTGTGCGTTTCGTTCGCCCCAGCCGGCTTGTGTGTGGGGTCCGCCTGCCCAAGTGCCCACCACCCACTGCATTCCACCATCTGGCCATTATTATTTTATTTTCCTCAAAGACAATCCACGCCTCACCTCATCTCCCTCCCTCTCTCTTCTCTTTCCTCCTCCTCCTCCTTCTCCTCCTTTCCACCATTGCCATCGTCCAACAACGCCTCGCCCTGTCGCTCTCTGCCTGCCCTCGACGCCGATCTCCCCCCCCCTCTGCTGCCGCTCACCACCTCCGATCGGTCGAGGCTGTGCGACTTTCGTGATCTCCCTGCAAGCTGCACAGTCTGAAGACAGGAACAAAGACAATCCCTTCCCACCCACCATGACTGTCGTCAAGGCATGCTCCTTCCCCTCTCTACCCTGCCCCTTGATGCTTCCCAGTGTTCGCTCTGCCATTTGAGCTAAACCCCCCACGTCACCAATCCGCACAACGCGCGCTAACCATCGCTCCCGCTGCAGGAACCCATCTCAGTCCGCCCATCCACCCAGCACCGGCACTCGTCGAGCATAGCCAATTCGCTGCCAAAGCCCCGCCAGCACTCGTATTCCCTCTCGCAAGGCTCCATACATTCCGCTCATCGTGCCACGCGCAGGAAGAGCATGTCCTCGACCAACCCCGTGGCCGCCGCTGCCAAGGGCATCACAGGCGCTCCTCTGGACACGAGCTCCTCTGCGCGCCGCCCCTCCAAGTCGGCATCGCTCTTCAGAGGGCCTCCCATGAGCAACCTCTCCGCCATGGCCAGCAGCGTTCCCAGCCAAGCCTCGCCCTTCAGCCCCGGGAGCTATGGCGCTGCGGCGAGGAACGAGGCCATCACCGATGGCCCTTCCCTAGCCACCATGCAGGAGCAGAACCGCAACGGCTCCAAATCTAGGATAAGGCGCGCCAGCGAGGGTTCCCGTCTTGCCAAGGGCGAAGGCAAGCGCACAAGTGGTAGCGAATTGAAGTGTGAGAAATGTGGGAAAGGTTACAAGCACAGCAGTTGTCTGACCAAGCACCTGTCAGTAGCCCTACGTCCGCCCTCCCACATACTTTCACAGCTCAAGACGAATGCCCTTACACCCTCCCTCTCCGCGCTTCCGGTCGTGCTCGTTTGAAGTTCTGCGTTGACTGTTTTGTTAGTTGGGAGCACACTCCGGAATGGCAATTGACTTCCAAGCTGCTCATCTCCAAGCATCAGCAGGTGCAGCTGCTGGAGGCTGCGTCCGTCCTGGTCGCCATGAACCAGGAGGCCGACGCCGCTCGCGAGAGCGACCATTCGTCGCTATCTCCCCCAGCCTCGGGCTCGGAGCTGCGCGACGACCTCAGTTCGGCGGACACGACTCCTCCTCCAACGGGCGAGGAGCACGCCATTGGCTCCTACCCGCGCGCGCACTTCGCTCAGCGCTCCATCAAGCGCAACTCTGCCCACAGCAGCACGGCTTACAGCCAGTCCTACCAGTCCGCCGTCTTCTCCGACCGTGGTCACGGCGGCCATTACCGCCAATGGAGCAACGTCTCGGATCGGCCGACCACGTCCGGCACCTCCATCGTTGGCTCCTACCAAGACGACGACAACGACCAGGCTGACCTGGCGGCTGCCGTCGGCTTGTTGAGCTGCTCGTATGGCACGCCCAAATCCGGGCCCGTTGCACTTCCGCCCGACGTCCCACCCGTGCCCCCGCTGCCGGCCAAGTTCCAGGGCTTTGGCAACATTGGCTCCTTGACTCAAGGCAGCACAACCGTCACGGCGCAGCAGTCGAGCATGCGCGGTACCAGCTACCCCTATCACCAGGGCGAAACCAAAGACGTCAACATGGACGACGACTTTGCTGACGAGGATGATTATCGAAACACTCATTCCCGTAGCCGCGGACGCGCAGATGACGACGAGGACGGCGTGTTCGGGAGGATGGAAGAATAATACTGTTCCCGAACGTATAACGCCCGCCACGAAGCTGACATTCCTTTGCTTTTCTTTTGTGTTCCGGCCTGTAACACCATATACCACATTGCAGCGATCTATCTCCGCAGACTCTGCCTGTCTGATTCCGAGGCACCGATGAGAGGGCCCTTGTTCGTCTTGCGCTTTCAAGTCGACGCCGAGCCCTTGAGGTTAAAGCTCAGTTTCAGCACGGTAATGCTTCATCGTCTTGCGTCGAGAGCCTCACCAAATCTAAACAATCATGTACCGGAGTCCAACTTCCTTTTCTTTCAATGCCACGTCTACGCTTGGAATACCATAACCACGATCTTCTTTACGGACCGTCCTGGGCGTATCTTTCTTGTCATGTCTTCGGCCTCCTTTTGTGTATACCGGCTGAAGGATGCGTCTTGGCTCTGCTCGTTGGGGAAGCTTGTAGCGTATGCTTTGTAGGGCATTAGCATTGAATACTTTGTTTCTTTCCAGCGGGTGCAACATGTTAGGCGTGCGGCTGTAAGTTTTGGAGTGAAACACGGATTGGGAGACGATGCAGCACTGGGTGATCGATCTGATGGGTGATGCAGAAGCTCAGGAATTCCGAGGTTGGATTCAGCGACCTGACTGCTCTACTAGGGATCAGTGGTTGGCGAAGACCTTGAAACGACTGCGGAAAACACGAGGGCTACCTGATATGACGTGCACTCATGTATCCGCCTAGGACTACTGAGACACGGAGGTAGCTGGACAAAGCCTTGCGCATAATAACCAACCTTGCCAAAGGACTTCGCTTCCGTAGCTTAGCTATTTGGGAGTTGCCTCCCAGCTGGACATTCAGCAATAGGACCGTGACTAGGGTCTTTTGAACAACAAGAGTCTGACAGGTTCTGCAGCAGAAGGGAGGAGGGAACAGTTCTATGAACCGAGGATGAGGCTGCATCTTGTACCTACACACGATCGGCAAGAGAAACCTTGGAACTTACTCCCGAACTGCTCTTCAGGGGCTCAAATCTCTGATCAGCATGACGTCTGCAGCTGTACTGGGTACATATGGGTGAGACCAGTTTAGCACTGTTTGCTACCTGTTAAAAGTACAGACGGTACAAATGCGACGACACAGATACGAGAGGAATAGATGACATGAGCCGCTGAGATTCCCCTAAACGGTGAATACCGGCACCGTTGTCGTTGGTGTAGTCAAACCAGAGGTGCCCATGTTGAAAGACAGACCGCGCTACCATCCATAGACAGTTAGTCTGTCCAGCCACAGTGTGGCGCGCCGTCTCTGCCAACGTCATTGCGATCAACAACCCTGCTTCATTGTGCCAGGGCTCTATCACCTCACTCCCACTTACCGATACTTTCAGCTTTCACCTTTACATGCCGTTCCATTTTTCGAGATAAAAGGCTTTATTCGCAATACTTCATCTCCCATAGATGAGCGTCGTCTCCGAGAGTCACTCCGTCCACATCATGTCTACCAGACGCAAACCCTCGCCCTCAGCCGACGGTCAACCCACTTCCCCCACATCCACCATGCCCGCCTCCTCTAAACTACGGGACCAGTCTTCCACCACGCGCTCGCCTTTCTTGCCCACCCGCCTCGAAGCCCAACTCATCTCCATCTACCCCGCCACCCTCCTCCTCGGCTCCATCTTCAGCACCCTCTCCCCGGCCTCGCGCAGCGCGCCCTACTCGCGACACCTGCAGTCGCACCCACCGGAATTCGCACCGAGCTACTTTGCGCACAAGAAGAACGTCTTCAACGTCTACTTTGTCAAGATCGGGTGGTTCTGGACCACGCTCGCCTTCGCCATCTTCTGGGTCTTCAACCCGGCGCTGGGCAGGGACTGGTTCAGCCGGCGCCGCGTGCGTGCCGCGCTGCGGTACCTCGCCGTCACGAGCGTGTGGTACGCCATGACGCAGTGGTTCTTTGGCGCGCCCATCATCGATCGCGGGTTCCGGTTTACGGGGGGACAGTGCGAGATCATGAGGGATCCCGCGGCGAGGGAGGATATGTCTGCCACGAGGGAGTATGTGACGGCTGCGACGTGTAAGGCGGTCGGGGGACAGTGGAAGGGCGGCGTGGACATTTCGGGGCATGTGTTTCTGCTCATCCTGGGGTCGGCGCTGCTGTGGTTCGAGTTCCTGCCTGCGTTGACGAGGATGGAGGGGTTGAGGGACGGGCGCAGGATCCTGCTGGCGGACGGCAAGGTCGCTAGCGTCGCGGTCGAGAAGGCCCAGGACGAGGCGGAGGGCGAGCAGCCGACGACGAGGGGGGTGCAGTTCTCGCTGTACGTGGCGGCGCTCATGTGGTGGATGTTGCTCATGACGGCGGCCTACTTCCACACGTGGTTTGAGAAGTTTACGGGGCTGGTGGTGGCGTTTGCGGCGCTGTGGGCCGTGTACTTTCTTCCGAGGGGGATGCCTGGGTTGAGGGCTATTGTGGGCATGCCTGGTGTTTGAGTTGAGTAGTTGTGATGTTTGTGGCAGCATCATCATCATAGAGATTGGGGAAAGGAGGCATTGGGTTGAACGAAGGTATGTAAAATAGAATATGACCATCCCGCGTAACAGCTGTCCTGCATTGCTCCTGTGCGTCTTGTAGCACTACCAGTACGTGTACATACCGGAGGGGAATAAGTTGAAATGGTGAAAAGGAATGCATCACAAGCGCTGATAAGGGCCCCTTTAACAGCTTTTTATCTGCGGAAACCCTTGGTAAACGTCCAAGTTACCGCAACGACCACTTCCCATCCTCCTCTATAATCTCCACCGGCCGATTCTCGTCCAGCGACCTTCGACCCGCCTCGAGGATCGCCGTCGTGGCAATCGTGTTCTTCAGCGTCGGCAGCGGCCGTGCATCCAGCTGATCCAGGGTGATCTTGCCCTCGTTGAGCTGGTTGACGGCATCGACAAACTTCTCAAACGATATGTACCCGTAGCCCGTCTGCCCTGCGAAATTGCCCTCCTCGTCGGGGGCGTACTTCATGTAGAAGCTGCACCGGATTAGAAATAACAGTTACCGTAGGGATGAGAGGAGTGGAGGGACGGAAACACATACGGATTATACCACAGCAGACCCGTCTCGTCGTCGGTGACGTCGTACCCGCGCTTGGCCTGGTTGACGCGTATCTCGCCCTTGCTTGCCATGTAGTGGAAGTACTGATTCGAATGCACGCCCGCCTTCTGCGGCGCCGCCCAGCCCGCTGTATACACGCCCGTCGCCCTCTTGCCCGGGTCTGTCCTCTTGATCCAATCCACCAGCAGCGTAATCGTATCCTCGGTCCCCTCGGCGCAGCCCAATTCCGTCGCGATGCCCCGCGCCGCACTCGCCATGACGCGCACGGGCTTGAAGTCCGGGACCATGGACTCGTTGATGTCCACGTGGTGCGAGTTGAGGTAGTACGAGATGTCGCTGTCGATGCCGGCCCAGGCCTTGAACGTCTCGAGCTGCGACTTGGGCTGGCTCATGTACGAGTAGAAGTAGTTGAAGTCGCCGAGCTTCTGCGCGCGGAAGCGCGCGTCGGCGTAGGCCGGGTCGTAGCGCTTGTGGTGCTCGACGTAGACGAGGATGTTGTGCTGGCGCGCGGCCTCGAGGAGGTGCTGGTGGTGCGCGAGGTGCTTGACGGCGGGCTTGGTGACGAGGACGTGGATGCCGCGTTCGATGGCGTAGAGGGCGATGGGGTAGTGGGTTGGGTCCGGGGTGAAGATGGTGACTGGCATGGGAGGTCAAAAAAGGGGGGGATTGCAGTGGCAGAGGAAGACCTAACTGGCGCTGCCCTTGGGTAGGGTGTCGATGGCGGTTCTGTAGGCGTCCGGGTCGCGTTGGCCTTGCTTGGGGTACTCTTCAAAGGAGACGTCGAGGCCGTTGTATGCCTCGGAAATGTTCTTTTGGAGATGCTCGCCTGGGGGAGCGAAGTGAGCGAGGGGGATAACGGACAGCCCATCGTCGAGACGTACGGATGGCAGGGAACTTGTCGCCGGAGACGCCGACCATGGACAGTTTGCCCACCTTGCCTCGTCTTCGGAGATCGAACAGCGTCAGTCCTACCACGCCAACCTTCTTGTCGGACTTGGAGGCCCCTCCGCCGACAAAGCCGGTTGTGTACTCCCCCGTGCCGACCTGCTCGTGCGTTGGCAAAGATCAAGGAGGGATTATGTAGGGTCAACCAAGAATGTTGACGGGACCAAGAAGAAGCAACTAGAAGTTATGCGGTGGGATACTGCGAACTGTACTGTGTATGCAGTGGAGAGGGGAGACGAAAGGCGAAATGGACCGGATTGAAACAAAGTTCCACTCACCATCAGGACTTCGAGCGGTGCCATGATTGCTACTGCTTACAACCACAATTGCAAATGTCTAGTAGTGGTGGGTGTCGAGAATTCGGTCACTGATGGTGGAGGGGCTTCTTGAGTGAATGTCCCTGAAGCTACCGTCTTATCGATAACGGGATAAATATTCGACCCCAAACCCAGCCCCAGACTTGCAAGCGGAAGAATGGACGCCGGGGGGAAACAGCCTCAGTGGAGTCGACCAGGTTCCCCACGCGAGCGCCCAGCAACTTTCCCATTCGTGGAAGAATTGGTGCCCGAGAACCAACCCCAGCCTGCCGTGTCACCTCAACTTTCGACCTCCAACTGCCACCTCACGACGACTCTCCGTACGGCATCCTCACGCCCGATTATTTTAGTCACTGCCACCAAGAAAAGCCCGCACTCTCTGTCCCGCCATTTGTGCAGCTGCCGTTCCGATGTAGACGCCATACTCGGCAGCCCGCAGTGCATCACTTCTCGCAGCGTGGACGGCCTGCCTCTCCACAGCAGAGCTGGCGCCCGACATGTCCGCTGGGCGACGTGCGCTCTCAGCTCCGAGCGAATCAAGGGTCGGTTCTGGCAGCAGTTGGCATTCAGAAGCATAATGGAAAGACTTTACTGCGGTCGTTGAAGGGTGGGATGGCGGGGAATTCCCATGATGGGGCTGCGCCCTAGTTTCCCTTTCCCGTCCATGGCAATTGCCCATCCACCACTCCTACCTGTTTATATATTAATGGCTGACCAGATGTCGTATGTGGACGTACGGCCCACTTTCCTGTCTCTCCCCTCTCCTCCTCTCCGGTTGCCCGGGTTTCTTGTCCGTGTACTACTTCTGTTCCCTCTCCTTCTCCTTCACTCGGTCCAGTCTCTCCCTGCTCTCTTGTAGTCATGACTGCTGCGCACAGTGCTACTAACGGCCATTCCAATGGCACCGCAAACGCTCATGCCAGACAACGGACGCCTCTGCGGCCGGGAATCTACTCCCCCACCATGACCTTCTTCGACCCGGAGACCGAGGACATCGACATCCCTACCATCAAGAAACACGCCGTGCGGCTTGCTGAGGCGGGACTCGTGGGTCTAGTGACCATGGGCTCCAACGGAGAAGCAGTCCATCTGTCCCGGGCCGAGAAGGCGGCCATCACGCGAGCAACCCGAGAAGCCCTGGACGAAGCAGGCTACCAAAACGTACCCGTCATTGTAGGAGCCTCGGAGCACGGCATACGCCTGACTATTGAGCTGTGCAAGGAAGCTGCCGCGGCGGGAGGAGAATACGTGCTGCTGGTGCCGCCGAGCTACTACCGCTATGCCATGGACGAGGAAGCCATCTACGAATACTTCACAAAGGTGGCCGACGGATCACCGCTGCCCGTCATCCTGTACAACTACCCCGGAGCCGTGGCTGGCATAGACATGGACAGCGACCTCATCATCAAACTCGCCAAGCATCCCAACATCGTGGGCACAAAATTCACCTGCGGCAACACGGGCAAGCTCACGCGCGTCGCCCTGGCCACGAACGCGACCACCACCAAGAGCGCCGGAAGCGGATACATGGCCTTTGGCGGCATGGCGGACTTCACGGCGCAGACGGCGGCGAGCGGCGGCTCGGGCATCATCGCGGGAGGCGCAAACGTGATCCCCAAGACGTGCGTCAAGGTGTGGAACCTCTGGGCCGAGGGCAAATACGACGAGGCGCTGGCGCTGCAGAAGGTGCTCAGCAAGGGCGACTGGGTGCTGACCAAGGCGGCCATTCCCGGCACCAAGTCGGCCATCCAGTCGTACTTTGGCTACGGCGGGTATCCGCGCCGTCCGCTCAAGCGGCTCAGCCAGGAACAGGCGGATGCGGTGGCCGAGGGGATCCGCGAGGTCATGGAGGTGGAGAAGAGCTTATAGCTATGTCTTGTCGCGTCGTTTCATGCCATGTCGGTTTCGCGTCGCATTTTTCCCTGGTACAAATGTTTCGTGGTTCATGAAAGGCATTTGTATGCATTTCCAAAATTCCCTTGTACTCTTGGGGCTTATTGCGTCTAGCGGTGTTGTTGCACTAAGCCAGCAAACTACCTAGGTACCCAGTCGCCCGTGCACATGGCGTGGCGTGTATGTGACTGTGTATGGGAGGGAGTGAAGTCCCACAGATAGCCCGCATACGCGATATTCCACATACTCTTTCGTCACCGTAATCGAACCTCTTCAAATCAGAGCTTTTGCTAATCCTCCGCTCTCTGGCATTTATTGTGGTTGACCTACTCGTAATCACATCCTCTCTTACCCCTCTCCTCTCCTAGTCCAGAATGACGTCACTTCTCTCATCACCCCTCCTCCCGTCATCTACCCCTGCCATCCAAACTGGTACACACTAATCCCGCATGCTCTGTTTAACCATCCTATTACCTACTCACCCCTACTCCGCACCAGATACCCCGAACCCCTCGGGCCAACTGCTCCCGTCGTGACTAGAGTATCACGTGTCGCATAACCAAAAACTCAAAATAAGGACATGGGGAAGTGCACACCTTGCACATGTCGACTTCAACCGCGGAATTTCTTCGAGCTTGATTTGATGGACTTGACTTGCTTGGTTTTTAGACCAACAGGCTTTTTAGTGTTCTCTTTCTTTTTACCCCTTTGGTCTTTTCTTTCTTTTTCTTTTTTGCCTTTCCCACTCTCCTCGTTTCTCCTCTTATCTTACCCTCCCCCCTCCTTCTTTCTCCTCCCCCCTTCCCCTTTTTTCTTCGCTGTTCTTCTTCATTTGTTCACTTTACTTCTTTTCTCTTTACTTCTACTCTTTCATTTTATTCTCGTACCATCCTTGGCGAGTAGGACTTCTCTACTGTTCCTCCTATTCCTTCTATATCAAGCACCATCGTCGGCAACGTACATCTTCCTTGGGAACTGCAACATCCTTTCCCTTCCCTTTTTTCCCCACGGTCCGGCACAGGCGACCCCGAACCTCCATCCTGCAGAGATTACAACCACGTTGGATCATGCAACTTCCCGACAGGAATCATGCACGTAACCGGTGGCTCTTTCAGCTTCAGCGGCGGCCCCCCAGGCTCCCGCATACAAATACAGACGTCGTTGCCCTTTATTTATTTTTTTTTTTCTCACAACGTTCATTGAGTCGAATAAGAAAGAGGGGAAAAAGCACATGTTTGCTAATTTGAACCAATGGTATTTCCTTCCCAGAATCCCCGAAAACGTCCCTTGATAATGCCATTGCTGAGAAACCAGACAGGATATATATGCTTGATACACAGACGACACGGATATCGCTCTCATTAATTACGCAGAAAACCGTAGACACGAAGGTCCCAGACCCTCAGCATCCGCTCTTCCAAGGTCATAATCATACAGTTACGCTCGCTGAAACGCCGTCGCTGAAAAAGTCGAATCGCAGTCATGTCGGTCATGACTTCTTCAGATGGCCAGACCGTTCCCGAGACTGGTCCATCGGTACAGGGACAGCACCTCCCGCCGCTTGGCGGGCGTCATTTCACGCGAATGAGCGTGGCCCTTGATTTGAGCTAATGTGGAAATCATTATTTTGCGAAAATTTCTCTGCATGGCCATCAGTACGTGCATCAAGAACGGCAGACCTCTTCAAACCTACCTGATATTCGTTATGGAGAGTGACGACGGCGGCCTCATGCGCTCGGATGATGATTTCGCACGCCTTGATCACCTTTTCGTTGGTATCCGTGGAGAGCTTATCGGCCAGCAAGAGCAGGATCAAGCTTCCTTGCAAGAGATACTGTCGTGCTGTTAGCGGGCATATTGAAAGGATTGGATTCGCCACTGACCATTCCGAACAGATACGACATGAAGGAAAGATCCGGATCCAGCTCGAGAATCTCCTCGACCGCATGGGCGGCCGCAATGGCATTCGACGTGGCCGTCAGGAACGACGAGGAACAGATCCAGGTATTATTGTCGTCCAGAAGCGACACAGGATCCCACTTCCCATGCGTCAAGATGTGCAGGACATGCATGATGTGGGTTGCATAGGCGACCACCTTCTTGGTCTGGTGTATCCACTCGCTGCGCACTTGGTCCGGAGTGCCATTGCTGGCATTGATTTTGCCGTCATCGCCGGGACCGCAGCCGTGCTGGACTTTGAACTCCTCGAGGCTGTAGGCATACCTCTCGAGCTGGAGGGTGATTTCCGATTCCTGAAGCTCCCAGCTGGATGTGCGTCGCTGTCCGAAACGAGGATGGTTCTTCTGGGCATTGAGGTCGACAATGTCCCCAAGGATGGTCATGAGAGGCAGGAAGAAGCCGAAGACGTCATGCGAAGTGCATTGGAAAGTGAGGCCTTTCCTGCGCGGTGTAGAGCTGCCGGTGAAAAACTCGCCAGCCTGCCACACGGTGTCTGGTACCGGCTGGAACAGGTCCTCGCACTCATTGTCCAACATGGCAAGCGGCCTGTTGTAGCACAGACCAAGGTGTCGATCAACCATGTAGAGCAGCCACCAGAGCCGTCGACGCTCCTCCTTCATCTCTTCAATCAGCGCTGCAGCTGGGGTGCCAGCGGTAGGCTGCACCGGTTTGGCCTCGCCCATAGCCATATCCACATCCACACGGTCTGCAACACTCGGATCATGCTCGCCCGTCGCATCTTGAGGCAGTTCCCGACCCAGCTTCAGCTCCCGAGCTAGACTCCATGCAGCGTTCCACCAGCGTAGACTCGCGGCTTTATATTCCCCAGCCGAAGTGACGACACCGAGATTCATGTAGGTGGCGACATCGTCCAACGTGCTCGTCGGCGGCATCCCAGCCTCGAATCTCGAATCGTAGCTACCAATCACTCTATCCACTCCGAAAGCATCGTGGGGTGCGGGACTGACCATTCCTCCAGAACCCTGGGTGAAGCCATGCGTGCCCGAGGGCGTGTGGACTAGAGGTTTGAGCAGGTCTACCGTCAGTTTCCAGAGTTTGTGGCATATGACAGACCTCGCCGACGGCGATGAAGTCAAATAGGTAGCTTCACTAGTTTGTGCGGAAATCCAGAGCATGCTTGCCAGGAGAGCGGGGCTGCACTTCCTGGGCTTGTGTTGACGAAGAAAGGATCGCTTTCGGAAGACGGTGCCAAGGATATAGGGTGAGGCAGGTTCCATGAAAATGGACGACGAACTTTGGAAATAGAACTCTAGCAAATCACAGGCCATGGAGATGGAAATGACGTTGCCCAGGTGAGGAATTAATGGCTTCAGAACGGGATATCGACAGGACACTGAGCCATGATGAGAAGACGAAACGCTGACTGCAGAATGAGGCGAGCCGGTGTCGCCGGAATTGTAGCTGTGGGGAGAAGCCTGGCGGACGGGAGGGAACTGCATCGGGTAGCCCATGTTGCCGAAGTCTGGAGGCATGGTGGTGACTGGGGTGCCCGAGTCTGGGACTAGGTGCATGTCGTTCATGGCAAACATCAATTCCTCGTTCCGGGGCATGCCGTGATGCATCTGGGGGTGCTGGGCATAGTGATTCACTTCGCCGGGGCCCAGCAGGAGCGGATCGATCATGATGTGGTTGATGGGAGGTTGGTAGGCGGTGGCCGAGTGTGGATGCGGGTGCGAGTGTGGATGTGGGTGTGGGTGCGGGTGCTGCTGTGAAGAGTCTTGGTTTGGGGGAGGGTGTGGGTGCAGAGGATTGTTGTGCATGGCTTGCCAGGCGGGGGAAGAGGTGTTGGGCACGACGTCGTTCTTTCCGGGAAAGTGCTGTGCGATGGGCGTGGGCTCGGCGGGGGACCAGATTTCCTCGTCCATCTCGGGGATCATGTCGGGGCCTTCGTAGCCGGCTGCCGTCTGTATCGACAGAGCAGCTGCACCTCCCTCTGGGCGTATCTGGTTCTGGCTGGCCTGAGCAGCCTCTTCCCTCTGCTTCTGGATGTGTCGGGGGACCTAAGACGCCGTGATGGTTGGCATGAGGGTTGTAGGCGGAAGCGAAGACGGAAACGCACCTTGCCTCGACGCTTCTTCTCTCGGTTGTATTGGCACACATATTCGAGTTCTGCAATGGTCGAATTAGCGGTGATGGTCTTCGGCGGAGGAAGGCATGTCTTTTCCGGCATACCTATACAGCGCGAACACGGAGCCTGGCCGTTGCAGCGGGTGCGCATGCGGTGGCAATGATCGCAGGCGCGGCTCACTCTGCGCTTGACGATGGCGGAGCCCTTGCGCTCGGGCTTGGGGAGGCTGTCCACCTGTTGCTGCTGTTGCTGCTGCTGCTGTTGTTGTTGCTGCGGCGGCGGCGGCTGCTGCGGCGTCTCCATGGTGGCAGGCAGGACGAAGTCAACAGAAAGGGAGCGTGGAGGGTGGTGAGTTGGTGGAGAGGAGACGGTGGCCGTCCGGGGAAAGAGAGTCAAAAAGTGTGGGAGCAAGCGGCAGTCATGGGATATGATAGATGGACGGGGAAAGGACACAAGCGCAAAAGTGGGCCGCCGCCGTCCGCACTGACAGAAGTGACTACTGACTGACTGGCACTTTTTGACGGGCACAGACTACATACGACTACTGGGAAGAGGCTGCCGAGGAACAACGTCCGCCGTCGCCTTTCGTCTCGCACCCCATCGCCATCCATCATCCCGGTCGGGTCCATGGGCGCAAACCAGGGCGAGGTTGACCATCAGTGCCCATCTCTGTGGCGTGCGGGCTTCCATGCATCCACGCGGGCTTCGAGAAGCGAGATCACAAACAGCGTTGGAGGGGGGCCGCAATCTCGCGGGTGCGCCATGGGAAGCCTCTCTGGCTTCATCAGTCAGTTGCTGGCCGTGGCTCTCCGGCCGCTGGTGTTGATGGGCGCTGATGGGCCTGCGGATTATTGGCCATGGCCCGTCTGGCGATTGTTTTGGCGACCGATGACCGTCGATCGCTCCTTCCCCCAGACCCCGGCCGAGATGTGTGCCCCTGGTGCCTTCCCTCCTTCGCCTGGTCGCTGGGATGATGGGGATGGGTGGAAGAGGGGAAAACCCGCCGACCGCAAAGCCGCGCCAGCGTGAAGAGAGCGAGAGCGAGAGTGGAGGGCCACCTGGGCACGCGCGACTGCGGGGTCGTTGCCTTTTAGCCATTTAGCCGGTGAGGCCTGGTTGGCTGTTTCCACCAACCGGCTGAATGCGTCCCCGCAAGAACCGTTGCCCACCCTTTCGTGCGCTACGCCTGTCCTGAAAAGGCCTGACCTAGCGCCTTTTAGCGGGCTCCCTAGCGCGTGACTAGCTTCCCTCGTCCTCTTGGCAGGAAATGCTGATGACCCCAGCACGTCCTCCTCTTGCAAAGTAGCAAAAGTAGCAACATGTCCACGACTCTGCACCTTTGGGCCAAAACCCCATGCCATGCACCTGATGAAGGCTCTGGGGCAACCAGGAAGTCGACTCTGGGGCTCCGCTCTCAGCTCTGGGGTACTGCCGGCCCTGCTTGAGGTTGCAGCTCAACTTGCTGCGGCCAACCCGTCGTGTACCTTGATTATTTATTACCGTGCTAGATCGTGGCGTCCACCGCCTGACCCACCCCTCTCCACGGCGCCGCTTTTTCGAGTCCCTCTGCAGGTCCAAGTCCTCCTTCATCGTCGACGGGCAGCAGTTGGCCATGCGGGCATGGCTTGCTCGGAGAATTCGGAGCACTTCTCCTACGCATTCGGATTCCCACCTCATTTCCCTCTAGCCGGCTGATGACATAACCCGCCTCAGATATTCCGTCCCGTCCCGAGACCGCCATTGATCCCTCATCAACACCCTTGACGTCCCCATGATGCCTGGAGCCTCCAGCGCCTGTCACATTGTTGCACATCTCGCCCGACTCGCAACAAACGGCGCCGCTCAATAACCACATCGTCCTGGTACCTGCCTCGTCGAGCGGTTGCTGAAACTCATGGTGAATGACTCGCCAATCTACCATAGGGCTGCTGCATAATCACACACCCTCAGCTTTCAGGACGAGGCTAACATCGACCACCTCGTCAGCGCTAACCAAACCATAAATCCAATTCCCCTCGCATCGCCGATGGGCAACGCGCACCGCACAGCCCTTATTAGGTGCCTGGACATAGCTACTGGTACATCCACACCCTCTTCCGACCCATCATTCTCCTAACCTGAGTCAAGGGGCTTGCTTGCGGCCCTGCTGTTACAGCTTGAGAGGGTCGTTGCGAGGGCCATTGCGTCAAGTCTAGCACTGTCGACCTCACAATCCGAGTCAACTCGAGTTGCTGCTTATACCCAAAATGGAAGGACCCCGGTCCCATGAACAAACCCCCAGCTTCTGTTTGGGCAGTCCTGCTGCTTTCCATGGGCACTGATTAAAGGGCATACCAGTAAATAATAGCAAGCATACCAGTAAATAATAGCAAGCATACCAGTAAGGTCGCCTGCGCCGCCTGCGTCGCCTCTGAATGGCTGCTGCCCCTGCCTCGGCTAAGTGCTCGGCCTCCTTGGCGAGGAACATGAACATTTACCCTCTCTTTCTTATGTCCTAACCCTTCTAGCTATAAATCTTAGGAGGCAACCCCTTAAAATTTTGACTGCATTAGAAAGAGCAGCTTCGAAATCCTAAGTCTGCCTCTTTACATCTAAAATCTGGGTTCCTGCACGTACGTGGCGGCGGCGCAAAAGTGGTGAGTTACTGGTATGCTCGCTATTATTTACTGGTGTGCCCTTTAACGAGTGCCCTTTCCATGTGCCTCCTTCGAACATCAGTTCTGACAACAACTACATACTGGTATTAAGCTACTACACCGCCAGTACTTCTTCTCCGCAAGCGTGTCTGGGCTGTTTCCAGAGCTATTTCCAATCCATGTATGCTAGGCTTACTTCGCTTCTCTTGCAGGCCCATCGCTCTTATGTCCTGCACGCTGGTATACTACGCAGTAGCTTGACCTTCATGCACCAGTGCAGCAGAACAGTCAACACACACTGCTCCCGGAATGCGAGACCGCCACGTTCAGGTGGTGTGGCCACTCACTGGTAGCGAAGTCCTGGTTCATCTCACCTATTTTCCAACCCTCATTGCCTTTTGGGTTGATGGTCAGACAAACTCTTTGGTTGCGTGGCTGCCTCTCCTTATTAGGGGCCGCGGGCCGTTATTGACTCCTCATGCCTGCGCAGTGCAGCCCTGATTCGACCGCCTCACAGTACGTCATCTACCTTTGCCTCCTGTCCTGTTGTCCAGTCCAGGAGAGGACGACGTGCAGCAAGCTGCACTGCAAGGGCACTTCATACCGGCAGAATCCCCACTCATTCACATTTGCGCCTGTTTTTCTGGAGGAACCCGACATTCAGGGTCCAATTTATTTATACATTACCGCGGATCTCTACTCCACACCCAGACTGCAGGTGGCAGTGGTGCAACCACACTGCTATTTTTGTGGCTGTTGTTGTACTTGTATACGTTCACCTTTTCCAGCTCACCTGTTTGGTTGCCACCTCGTTCTTTTTGCATTTTGCCTGAATGAACAACCCCGGTGACGATCGCGACGCAGCTCCCCCGCAAAAGGCTGGGATGCCACCTCTTTCGGCTCATTTGGAACTCTATCTCTCTACTCTTGCTCCTTTTCCATTGTTCGGCCAAGCCTTCTGGAAGGATGAACTATGGCACATGCGCAACCCTTCATAGCAGCCCCTGTGGAGATCAACAATAGGTCATGTCGGTGACGGATAGAAGGGTTGGACGCATCGTGGAGGCGTCAGTTCTTGTGCGAGATGTTCGAACTTGACATGGAGATGAGCGTTTTCAATTTCACAGGAACACCTCCCAGGTACGCATGGTACGCACTACGCTTGTACTGTGTAAGCGACTGTCTGCTCCAGGAAGTTGGGATTGTGTGACCGTCCACGCAAGCGACGTGAATTAAACTCTGCTACCCTCTTTAACTTGAGCTGCTATCAACCAGGTACATCCAACTTCCCTCACCGGGTTCCTCCATCAATAGGACGGCTCATGCCTGGGCTAAAGCAAATCATCACCAACGACCTGCATCAGCAGCATCACATGGCGCTGACGACTATATAACAATCGACGATTATCACCAGACATTCGTTGAGTGATGATCGGGGTATGCATAGCCGGCTCGGAACATTGGCGCAATGGCGAAATGGTCTTGCATGCAGTCCCAACGGCAACCATGTCGTTATGGAGAGGGCTTAACCAGGCTTTCCCACTACAAGCAACACCACCGTTCTGGGCGTCCTAGATCGGGTGAGCAGTCCGCTCGCTAAGTATTGCATGTCTGTGGCGAGGCTCTCTGAAACGGTCGTGCAGTGGGCATCCATATGCACCCCACACCTCAGTCCAACCTCTGCAGCCACATGATCCTGGCACTTATCAGAGATCAAATACCTATGGCTGCTACATATCGGAAACCGAGAATGTGCAAAAGGAAGCAGGAAACAGTCAGTGAGAACAGCAATGGACCGTTAGGATGCAAATCCCAACTCCAACAGGGACATAACTATCAAGAAAAAGAAATATACATCACTTCCACCCGAAGTTCAGCCATATTGCCATGGAGCGGAAACTTTTATGATGCTGCATCAGCTATAGGAGGGCCCTGACTGGGATGAGGTGGTCCGATGCAAATGCAGCTAACATCAACAAGCCTCTCATGGTTTGCGTTGTTGTTATTCTTTGAGTATCTTGTTCGCTTTGGCGTTACAGTCTGCTTGGGCCAGAACAGTCAATCATGCTTCTCTTCCCTTACAAGCTACCCTAACGCAGCTCCAGACATTCACTTCTCCTCCACGAGAACTGTGACGAACCGCTGCTGGATCTGGACAAAACTTACTTTTGCTCACTCGGCTTGCTGTGTATCCACTTCTTGGCATTCTCTACACATCGAGGCGGGTTAGTCGACAGCGAAGGACAAGTAGGAATCGAGGCTCACGTACCTGCTGCCTCCTCCATCGCCTTCTTGTCCTTCAACCTCTCCTTGATCGTATTGCGCTCGGGGACGTGCTGGCCCTTTTCCACGCCAGGCCTCTTCGACATCCTCTCTTCCCAGGCCTTGAGCGCAGGGAATTCGTCGATGTCGATGCCTGCCCAGCCCGCGGCGTTGACCCACCCGAAGTGAGCTATATCTGCGATTGTACATTTTTCACCGACCAGATAGTGGGTGTTGTTGCTGGAAAGGTGCTTGTCGAGCACCCCGTATAGGCGGCGAGTTTCGTTTTGATACCGGTTCACGCCGTACTCAATGTGCTCGGGGGCGTAGCGAGTGAAGTGATCTTGCGTAAGTGTTAGCTGGGGTGCTTCTGGCACGGTATCTGACAGACTGACTTGCTTGCCCCTGCATTGGTCCCACGCCAGCGTTCTGGAAGAACAACCCTATTCACAAGAATTTAGATTCGTTGTTCTGATTCCACCTTCATACACGGTTCCACGTACAATTCGTCATTTCGACATGCTCGCGCGATCCCGGCGGGTAGCTGATCTTGTAGTCCTTGTCATATCGAGCAACCAGGTACTGCATGATGGAGCCGGACTCGAAGACATTGATCTGCTGGCCGTCGGTGAAGGTGTCGGTGATGGCGGGGATGCGGCCATTCGGGTTGATCTTGAGGAACCAGTCTTCCTTCTGCTCGTTGGTGGAGAACTTGATGGGGTGGACCTTGTAGGGTAGGCTGGGGTTTTGCACATCAGCACATCGTCCGATGTAGTCAATGCCGTTTGGGAGCTTACCCCAGCTCTTCGAGCGTAATGGACACCTTGATGCCGTTCGGCGTCTGCGCCGTGTACAAAACGATGTTCGGCTCGCTGGATGCCATTGTGCTAGACAGGAGGGCGCGAATTGGAACCTTCGAGGGCGGTATACGTGGAAATCTTTGCAGCGTCTTAGGAATGTATTGCAGTCTTGCAAAGGGCATTGAAGCTCTCTCCGGGAGCTTTATACGGAGGGCATCCGGGGGCGACACAAGGTGGGGGCAGCGCCGCGGCTATGAGGTTGGCCCCGCGCTCATGTAAATAGTGCAACCCGAGTTGCTTAGAAATGAGGAATGACGATTTCATTTTCAGGTTTTTTTGGGGCCAGGGATAAGTAATCCGAAGGGCGTAGCCGAGTGATTGTACTAGTTGAGAGGATAGCACGTTACACGACTCCGTTGCGAAAGAGTGTGTGTTGCCTGACGTGCTTGTTGTCTGTTGCAGAGGAGGGATACGGGCGGAGTTATTCTGGGGTTGGTGTTGGCTAAGTCCGTTCGGTTTGGATTGGTCGGGGGGAGTAGGTATACAAGTACAACAATGAACGGCGCTACTGACCAGGCTTGCTAGGAGATCTCAAAAGCATGGGCAAAAGCTTTGTCGGTAGTTTGGCTCTTAATCTGATAAAATGAAGTACATCACGTGACAGTGAAAGCTTGCTCGCACGTGAAATTCTTTAGCGCCAGGCCGGGGTTTTCTCGCTTAAACTTTTACGCCAAGCTTCCCCATTCATGTCTTAGCTCAGGGCCTCGCCACTGCTCCCTTCAAACATCACGCCCTCTTGTGGTGGTATCACGACCGTCAAACACCTCCCATTTCTACCGAAGATGTCGTGGCGTAACCAAGGTATTACGGGCTCGAATAACATTCCCCTCGGGACTCGGCGACGGTTTGGCGGCGGCGACGATGCTCAGGACGACGGCGGCTACAATCCCGCTGCGCCAGCGACGGGGTTGTCAGAGCTGAAGCGCGGTCGCAGTCCAACGCGTGGTATGTCGTATCTTTACCTGCTTCGTGATGGTTACTGACCTTCTCAGACGCCCAACCCGTCGATGGTCCCAAACGGCGACGCAAACGCAATCGATGGGGGGATGCCAGCGAGAACAAGGCTGCCGGCCTGATGGGCTTACCCACGGCCATCTATGCGGCCATGACTACGGAGCAGCTTGACGCGTATACTCTGCATTTGCGCATTGAGGAAATCACCCAGAAGCTCAAGATCAACGATGTTGTGCCTCCAGAGGGTGAACGGTACGTGTAGCATTCTTGCCCGGATTGGTGTTCGCAGGCTAACATACTTCAAGGTCGCCGTCCCCTCCTCCGCAGTATGATAACTTTGGTCGCCGTGTCAATACGCGCGAGTTCCGCTACCGCAAGCGACTCGAGGATGAGCGTCACAAGTTGGTCGAAAAGGCCATGAAGACGCTGCCCAACTATCATCCGCCAGCTGATTATAGGCGACCTACTAAGACACAGGAGAAAGTCTATGTGCCGGTCAATGACTATCCAGAGATCAACTTCAGTACGGAACTAACCCCTCTAAACCCCCACTTTCCCAGTCCTTGCTTTCCTTTTGCCTTCGTCTTGACGAGGCATGCTCAGACCGACCGATACAAGTGGATATCTTGGAACGTCTGCAGTATAGCTATGTCACTAACCCACCTCATCAATTACTCTACTGACCCATTTTGATCATTTGACTAACCAAGGTTCTCCTACTAACAGTTGGCCTGCTCATTGGCCCTCGTGGAAATACGCTCAAAAAGATGGAGTCTGAATCCGGCGCCAAGATTGCCATTCGCGGCAAAGGCTCTGTTAAAGAGGGCAAAGGCCGTTCTGACGCAGCTCACTCCAGCAACCAGGAAGAGGATTTGCACTGTTTGATCATGGCAGATACGGAGGAGAAGGTCAACAAGGCCAAGAAGCTGATTCACAACGTCATTGAGACTGTAAGTACCCTGAGCCGCCCTTGGAATACTCTTGCTAATCCCACAACAAGGCTGCCTCGATTCCCGAAGGACAAAATGAGTTGAAACGTAACCAACTTCGCGAGCTTGCTGCTCTCAACGGTACGCTCCGAGACGACGAAAATCAGGCCTGTCAGAACTGTGGCGAAATCGGTCACCGAAAGTACGATTGCCCGCAGAAACAGAACTATACCGCCAGTGTCATCTGTCGTGTTTGCGGTCAGGCCGGCCACTTTGCTCGTGACTGTCCTGATCGTAAACGCGGCCAGGATTGGCGCAACGATGACCGCGGTCCACGCAACGCGAACAGGATCACAGCGCCTGAGGACGAGCTCGAGGCTTTCATTGCTGGGCAGACCGGAGCTGCTGCTCCTCGCCAGATCGAATATAATGGAGCCACAGATGGATATGGTGGAGGCGACGAGCCGCGCGCTCTCAAGCCTTGGGAACGTGGTCCTACTGGGGGAGCAGCTCCCTGGGCCCGCAACAACCGAGACGAGCGCGATGGTCCTTCCAATCCTGCACCTTGGGCTTCGGCCGGTGCTAGTGCCGCGTCGTACAATGGTGCTGGTTACAGTGCCGCACCTTGGGGGGCTGCCGCTCCTGGTGCCTCGTATGGGTACGGCGCCTATGGAGCAAACGGTTACGACTCCGCTGCAGCGGCAGCTCCTCCCGGCATGGCATCATATAGTGCTCCTGGCTACGGTGCTGCTGCTCCACCTGGTGTCGCTTCGCTTTACCAATATGGCAACGCCGGTAGTCCTCCGCCCCCTCCACCACCGGGCGGCAGTGCTCCCCCTCCCCCTCCAGGAGAGGCTCCACCACCACCTGTGAGTTTCTCTACTAATCCCTTGTTGTTCGTTCTTCCCTAACGTACAACAGCCCCCAGGTAACCAGCCTCCTCCACCGCCCCCTCCGGCATGATCAACGCAAGCTGTGCGGTGATTAGATAGCTAGGACTTGAATTTGAACTGGCATGGGCCATTTGAGGTGAGTGCGAGTTTGGCAGGGCAATAGCTCAGTGGACAGGAGTCTCCTTTGTCCATATACCTGAGTATGTATCAGTGTCTACGCCCAGTAACGGCTTGGCGATGGAAGCGTCATAGTGAAATTGTCCTTTCTTCTTTTCCTCGTCTGATGAAACGAAAGGGTTAACGTGCATAGTGTATGCAAGTGCTGTTTCTCGAACCAGCATAAAGCTCTTCTTGGGTAGTATCTCTATTTCCTCTAAAGCCTACAGTGTTTGAATATAAACCGAGGTCAAGCGTTTGGATTACTCATGTGAAAACATGTCTAGCCATCTATATGCTGCATTCCACCTGCGGTACGAGATCTTCAAGAAGAATGTATAGTGATTACTTGTTTCTGAAGTCAGGGGAGCTTTCCCTTGATGGAAGTTGGATTTATTAGACAGGAATTGGACTAGCCAGCAGCAGCAGCTATCGATAGAGATGCCAAGGAATCTCTCATGAGCGATGGACCCGCGTGCCATGACGGCGATCTGCAACCGCTCCCTGCACTGCTCTGCTCTGCCGCGACCACCCGCCAACTCCATCATGCACCCTCACCCGCCGTGTGGTTCTCGGATTTGCGGATAGCCCGGATTGCACCTCGCTGGAGCAAACCCATGCACACATTCTCTAGTTCTTAATCAATATTTATTCTAGCAATAACCCACAAGCTTGCCCTCCCAGGCGACACAACCGGACTGCCCACCATGGACATGATCCGCGTTAGCAAGGTACGAGAAACTCCCAGCTTCGTGGTATATACCCTAGCTGATCGCAATCAGGTCGAAGATGTTGTGATGCACCGGAGAGGCGTCCGCTTCGAAGGCAACCTCCACCTGATGCAGCACCATATCGTTTTCAGGTACCAACCGGCCCCACCTCCAGACAGCTCTCATACGAGACTCCCGCCCAAGAAGGAAGTCTGGATAACGTATCCGATAATATCCCATTGCGTCCTGCACCTAGCTCCCATCGGCCACCCTCAAGCTTCCCACATTCGTTTACGATGTCGCGACTTCACATTCTTCATGTTCCACTTCCCCGACGACAAGGTCGCTCGCGATGTATACGAGAGCATACGATCCCTTTCATGCAAGCTCGGCCGGCTGGACAAGCTACTGGCATTCGCCTACCAGCCTAAGCCTCCCGAAGACAAGTTCAATGGGTGGGAAATATACGATGCCCGTAGGGAGTACAAGCGTCTAGGCATCAGTCCCAAGGACTCGGACAAAGGCTGGAGAATTTCGGAGATCAACAAAAACTACGAAGTATGCCAACTTCATCCTCAGATGGCGCACAGACTAACACCAGAATGACTACAGTTCTCCCAGACGTACCCCTCCGTCCTCGTTGTCCCCTCTAAGATTTCGGATAACGTCCTTAACTACGCAGGCCGCTTTCGCTCCCGCCAACGGATACCGGTGCTTGTTTACCGCCACCCGATAAATAACTGTTCCATAACGAGAAGCTCGCAGCCGCAACCGGGGCTTCGGGGGAATCGCAATCCACAGGATGAGAGTCTTGTTGCTGCCATTTTCGACACCAACAGCGGATGGAGGACCATGCAAAGGGCGACGGCGGTAGCACCTTGCACACCCCCTAAGCTAAGTTCCGAAGGCAGCACGATAGACGTTGCCGATCGAGATGATGGATCCTACCCTTCGGCCGTGCTCGAGCCTGAAACTGGGGACTCCAGCCTTACAGGCTCGGAAGAACATCTTGGTGCATCTATAGAAGCGGCCGACCGCCCTAAAATATATGGGGCCCAGCAGCGGAACCTTATTGTCGACGCGCGGCCAACGGTGAATGCGATGGTAATGCAAGCTGTTGGTCAGGGCTCCGAGAAGATGGAATACTATCCGAATGCTGAGAAGGCATATCTTGGAATCGACAATATCCATGTCATGCGGAGATCTCTCAACGCTGTAGTGGAAGCACTGAAGGACTCTGATTTCCTGGAATACAAGCCGGCCGCGAAAGCGCTGCAAAGCAGTGGCTGGCTTAAGCACATTGACAACATTCTCAAAGGAACAGATTTGATTGCACGTAGGGTGGGTATCATGCATTCACATGTCTTGATACATTGCTCGGATGGCTGGGACCGAACCAGCCAGCTCAGTGCGCTCAGTCAGATCTGTCTGGATCCATACTACCGCACCTTGGAGGGTTTCATCGTCTTGGTGGAGAAGGACTGGTTGTCATTCGGCCACATGTTCCGCCATCGGTCCGGATTCTTGGGCAGCGATAAATGGTTCGAGATTGAGAATGACCGCGTCGAGAGAAAAGCAGATGCGTCTGGTGGTGGTGGGAACGCTTTCGAGAACGCTCTCCGGGGTGCCCGAGGTCTCTTCAACCGCCAGAATGGGTCCACCGAGGCTTTGGCACGGCAACAAGAACTGGGTCCCGCTGAGTTGCAACCTGTATCGGATAGTATGCTCCCAACTGAGCCAAGTTACAGACCCTCTCCGACCACAATTGGTGCCGCAGAAGAACATCGGGTCACCAAGGTCAACGAGCTGTCGCCCGTCTTTCACCAGTTCCTCGACGCTGTCTACCAACTAGCATACCAGTATCCCACGCGCTTTGAGTTCAACGAACGATTCCTCAGACGTCTGTTGTACCACCTCTATTCCTGTCAGTATGGCACATTTCTGTTCGATAGCGAGAAGGAGCGCGTCGAAGCGAGGGCGGCACAACGGACACGAAGCGTTTGGGATTACTTCCTCTGCCGGAAACAGGAGTTTCTGAATGAAAAGTACGACCCCGTTGTAGACGACAGTATCCGTGGAAAAGAACGCATGATCTTCCCGCAGAGGGGCAAAGTCAGGTGGTGGGCTGAAGTGTTCGGTAGAGCCGACGAAGACATGAACGGCCCAACGCAGACGGCTTCCCTCATGGCACAGGTGACCACGTTGGACGATGAATATAATGGCGGACGGACGCCTATGCGGTCGGGGACCACCACGCCTCAGCCGTATTCCGAGCAGATCGTTACCGGGAAGGAATCCGCAGAAGGTGCCACTGGAGCAGGGACGACGGTACACCCTTCAAGTAATGTCTTACCAACAGCGAGCGAGTGGAGTCAGACGCTGGGATCAAACATTAGCAGAGGATTGACAGCCGGCATCGAGAGGCTGGGTATCCAGAGCACCAATCGAGGCGTGGGGGGCGATAGGAGAACCAGCAGGCCTAGGAGTCCTGCCGCGGAAGCCCCGGATGAGATGGGGGTGGAGATGCAGTAGGGTCGCTGCATTTCTGCTGGGCGGTCGGTATTCATTCATCTATCATTTGCTTTTTGTGGCGTCGCTTCTAGATACCCACGCATGGCGGGTCTGGGGTCACGGGGCGTGGTTTAAGCATATTTGTACTGGTATTTCATGAGATGGAGCTATGCGGGCTGGATGGCATAGGACGTGGGTCGCATTGGGCTTGTCATTAGACTGACCGAGTCTGAGAGTATTGAGGATCAGAGACGGGGCTTCGTCGCCGTCTTCCGCCTTCCACTGTCGCAAAACCTGCAGATGAGTGATGTTTCCCTTCTCTAATAGTGTTGCTGTGTATGTCCCGTATACAGAGATATTAAGACATCCAGATTCGAATGACTGAGATAGTCTAGTGAGGTGTTTAGCAATTGGATGTAAAAAGTAGCAGTATTTGATCCTGCACAAGCGGGTAGCCCGGGACGTTTTTCTCTATATACCACTAGAGATAACCATCATTTTCGGCGAATTCATAGCCCAGCAAGCAAGTTCCGAGCATCCAGCATTGCTCAATCTGGACGCCTGATGAAAACTCACCGGGCTCTACCAAGTAGGTGGCTCATGGAGAAATAGGAAATGAAAGCTGTCTAACAGGAAGAACCGCTGCAAGCGGACATCGTTCGATGCGTGGGACACTCGTAAAATCCCTTACCCCATGCCGGAAATCTATCTGGTATCGTGTATCGTGTACAATTCCATTCTAACCTTTTATCCTTAGTTGATTTTCAGATCCGCCACACCATTCGCGAGATCCTTCAGCCTCTTCTGCACCTCCGGGATCAGGTCCTCCTTGGGAACCAGCACACCATCCTTCTCCGGATCCTTCGGGTCCCGAACGCCCAACTTCTTGATCTTGACCTTCCCATCCTTCAGCTCATCCTCTCCCAGAATCACGGCGAGCGGGATATTGGCCACCTCGGCGGCCTTGAATTGCGCCTGAAACTTGGGCTTGACCTTGTACGAATACTCGGTTCGGATCCCGGCGTCCCACAGCTGGCGCGCGATTTGCATTCTCTCGATGAGCATGCCGTCGAACCCCTTCCCTCCCATCGCCATGACAAACACGTCAATGTCTTTTGCTTTGGCTGTGACCTTCTTTTGCGCCTGGACGACACTGATGATGCGGTCGACACCGAAGGAGATGCCAACGCAGGGGATCGGCTTGCCGCTGAACATACCAACTAGTTGGTCGTAGCGACCGCCAGCAGCGACTGTTTACACAGGTTAGTATGGTTCCCTCACACATGTATCGTATAAGGGTAAAATAAAAATCAACGTACCACTTCCGACTCCAACAGCGGCCTCGCTCCCCTTGGCGGCATTCTTGGGCGGCGCTGACCCCTCAGTCACAACCTCGTAGATGACGCCAGTGTAGTAATCGAGGCCGCGGGCAAGCGACAGGTCGAATGATATCCGGTCCATGGCGTCAAAGGCCTTGAGGTAGGTGAACAGCAGTTCCATGTCCTGGACACCGGCCTTGATATCTTCCGAAGCAAAGAGCTTCTCGTCCCCCTTGATCAGATCGATCACGTCGTTGCCTCCCTTGAACTTGACGTATCCGCCAATCGTGTCGGCGACATTTTCCTGCAGACCCTTCTCCAGCATCTCCTTCTTTACGTCCTCCCAGGAAATTTTATCCAGCTTATCCACTGCTGATGATATTGACCGAATGAGAGGTTCGGGAACGCCAGCGACCTTGAAGATACCGTCGAGAATCTTCCTGTGATTGATCTTGATCTGTCCTAGAGGTCAACGTGACGAACGCATATAGCCAAGTTTCGGGTACTGACGGTGTACTGCTCCCAGCCAAGCCCATCAAACACCTCGTTGACAATTCGGAGGATTTCGGCGTCAGGAATCATGGGATCGTATGCGCCGGCAATATCAATGTCGCATTGATAGAACTCCCGCATTCTGCCTTTTGTCATGGCCTATTCTGTCAGCCTTTGTCCTGACCAGTACCAGAACTCCTTGACATACCGGCTGGTCTCTGCGATACACCTTCGCTATCTGGTATCTCCTGAAGGTTTGTATTGAGGGGTTCATGGCAAGGTATCGAGCGAGCGGAACCGTGAGGTCGTATCGTAACGAGCAGATCTCTCCACCCTGATCCGCAAGATCGTATATGAGCTTGGAATCCTCTCCATATTTCCCTGCTAATATGTCGCGCAGTTCGAATACAGGCGTGTCGAGACTCGTTGCGCCGTGGCGTTTGAAGACGTCGGTGATCTTGGAAAAGATGGAATCGCGCAGCGCAACATCGTCGCCAACCCCTATTGACAGGCGTCAGAAATGGCACTTGATCCCTGCATCTCCAGGGTAGGCATACAATCTCTTGTCCCCTTGGGCACCTTCAACTGGAAGTTCCCTCCCTTCTTCTCTTCCTTGTCCTTCCCCATCTCGTCTTCACCAAGCCTGGGTGCCGCTTGTTGATTGCCAAATAACCTCAATGCCTGCTGGAACCGGGGTGAAACTTTTGAACGTGGTACGGCGGAGGTAATGTGGAAGGGAACTAGTCGCGTAGGGCGGAGGGGCAATGAGGGGTGTCGGAATAATGCCTGCATAGAAAAGTTGGAGTGGTGAGTCAGGGTGAAGGAGTAGAAGTGGTGGCGTTGGTGGCTAGTGACGCTTGGCGTTCTGCTGTCCAGTGCCGTGCCGCACCGAGATGTCTACAAGTATGATTTTGAGTTCATGGACGTTTACTTCCGGCCACAATGATAAGAGACTGGAATAGTCTCTAGGACAGCTACGGAGTGCTTCCATGCTTACTAACCCGGGTTCACGGGCGATGATATAATCCCCGCAAAGGACGAGATAGTGTTAATCTCCAACAACGTGCTAATGGGAGGCATACAATGTATCCTCACATTTTGATATACCATACCCCCCACGCAATTGACGATGCAAGGGACGATTGAAGGACAGCTCACCGATATCTTCACTGCACAGGAACTGGGCATAAAGAGATCGTCATATCACACTAAGCTGAGAGAGAAATGACGCCAAAAAACACCTTAGAGAAGGTTGAACCTACACATCCAAGACAAGAAATCCTTACCCCTAGACCCGCCCTCGCCTCTCAAAGAGCGTCGTAGATATGTGAACAGACATCTCACAAATAAATGTCGCAGGATGGATGCCGCTGGAGCAAGCCTGCTCGACATTCCCATCCAGAACAGCGGCTACATGAGAAAAGAAAGACAAGGAGGTGTTCCCTCCTGTACTCCAAGTTAAGAGGCCAAGCCTGGCTTCAAGCCCACCCGACTGACCGTCCGCCCAAGAAGCGTCATCCGGTATTTCGAATATGGCAACGGTCAATTTCCAATTTCGTCAGCGAATATATACCGCGTCACAATGTCCGTCATCACATCGTGGGTGGCGTGTGGTACGAACAGCTTGTGATATCGACCGCGTCGACTCTTCACTCAGCATCCTCGTCGCTAGCATCGAGAATATCGTATTCTTCATCCGTCAAAAAGCTGTCGCCATCCGTGGCAGATTGGATGTCAACGCTCTCGGCATCCTCGAAGAACTCCTCGCTAGAGTCGGCGGAAGAGCTAGCACTTGTAGAGCTCCGTGCCTTGACATCCGCTTCACCGATTTTAGCAGATCCGGGCTCGTGAACGCTGGAAGCGGGCGACTCTTTCTCAAGCTTGGGGAAGATCATTCGGGAAGACTCCGCCTCGGGAGAGACTGGCTTAGGGCTTGTCGCTTGAGTATCCTCCCTCTCCGTTGCCACCGCTGCTGGTGTGACCGACGCTTCTGGCTTGGAGACTTCCGGTGCTGTTGCAACCTCGACCAACTTTTCGGCCTTTGGCACATTGAGGTCACATTCGATTAGCTTCTCCTTCGGAGGCTCATCCAGATGCTTCTCCGAGCGAGACTCTGGGGCCTCCACTGGGTGATCGCGATCTGATAGTTCATACCCAGCCAGTTTCTCTCTAATTGTGCGATCCGGCATCACCCGGAGCATGCGCTGGGAATCAGACGTACTCATTGGGGCCAACTGTCCGCTGCGCATGGATGCGGCCATGTCGGAGCTCAGCACTGCGCTTGGCGGGATGTATCCGCCCATCAACGGGAACATGGGAGGGGCTACTTGAGACCAGGGCGACGGGAGGGTGGCCGGTGGAATCGAGGGAGCGACGACTTGGATGTCACACCAAAGGCGGTGGCCAAACGGAACACCTTCAGGTGTGTTCAACCGCCAATAAGAGATGGAAGCCCCCAAGCGCGACGGCGCTTTCAAAATGGCACGGAAGGTAGCCTCTTCTCCTGGGTTGACAGGGCGAAGAATCGGATTGGTAGAGCGAGCCGTGGAGAACTCCTGCTGACTGACAGCACGAGTGTGGTCGAGATTGAGCATGGAATCTCCTGCGGTATACTGAACACAACAACCTGCCGGCCAGGAATTGGGGCCCGGGTTCTTCAGAGTCCAGGTTTGCACAAATACACTGCCGGCGCTTATCGGTGTACCATCAGAGACACTCTCGCGAATGAACTGTGCATCAAGCTTTGAGGCATCGGGGGTGCGTTCCGGGGAGGTGGTTTCCTTGCAGGTGGGAGCCGTAGCAGCGGCGGAAGTGGGTTGGCTGTCCGGAGCCTTCTCCTTGACCGGATCGACCAGAAGCGTGTGGATGTCACTCTTCTTCTCTGGGATCTTGGTGTGGTCTGGCCCGGCGGGGTGCAGGTGGGCAACGGTCTGCACCTTCATGGCGTTGGGAGGGGTATGCACAGACGGTTGGCAATGGGGCCTGTTGGAAGGCCTATCGCCAAACTGTGCCATCGTTTGTCCATCTTTACCGCCCTCCACCAATGTCGTCATGCTGACATTTCGAACAGGCGTCTTGAACTTGATCAGTGGATGAGTATGGCTGTGCTTGTTGTCTGGGAGTGCCTCGCATTTGGCACAGAAATCCGTGTCATGACAGACGGCACACTTGTAACGGACTCCCTCAATGTACGAGACATCGGGTCTCCCCTTGCAAAGGGGGCCGTCACAATAGATGCCGACATGGCGCGTTCCGAAGGCTTGGGATTCAGCCAAGGGCTCATAGATGGGAACGAAGCGGTGGCGCGGATGAGTGCGTTGAGCGGTTTTGTAGCAGTCGTCGCAGAAGTCCCAATCAGGGCAGCTTAGACACTTGTGACGCACACCGTAAATAAACTAGAGGAGTTAGAAACAGACCTAATGCAGAGGAAGGGTAGGCAAACCTTATTGCACCGGTCGCAGATGGCGGAATGGCGGACATTTCTACCTGCCTTGCAGAGAAAGGCTGCAACGGCGGGTAATTTAACATCATCAAGCGCAGCTTTGAAGACGTGCCCAGGGTGGTGGCCATGCTTGTTCTGCATGTGACAGTAGAAGCAGAGGTCATAATCCTCACACGTAGTGCAAGTAACAAACTGGTCCTCTGGTAACACTATAATCCGTAAGCGTAAGGAATGACCAGGCGCAATGAAAAGGGAATTTGAGCTTACCTCTTACGCAGCAGTTACAAGTGCGATTAGGCTCTTCCTCAGCCTGCTGTGTAGACTGATCAGATTCGACGACAGCAGGCTGCTTATCGTCCAAAAAGGCTCCAGGCATCTCATCATGCGACTTACGCTTCGGACCGATTTGTTCAGTGATGCTGCTGAAGAATTGGCCGTCCTTATAGAATCGCTTGACCAACCAGTGAGAATCATTCAAGCAGTGCTTCCCAGCGTTAACACACTTCAAGCAGAGATCGTAGTCTCCGCTCTCGCAGATGCTACAATGGTAATGAAAGACGTCTTCAACGGTTAGTTTGCACTCGTTGCAGAATATGACCCAAGCACCAATGATACGCCTTTCAGGGCTGGGAGTGGAAGCATCGGCATCGGTTGTGGGTGCTACGACTGGAGTAGCGGTAGCTGAGGAAGGCGTCGCATTTTTCTCGTCCGCGATAGCTGCAGGAATAATGGCCGTTGGTGTTGGCAAAGTGTCCATTGCCGACGCCTCGGGGACATTCGCGGCCTGTGTTATGGGGTATTGGACTCCATTCAGCTCGGGGAGCACATCGGAGGGTTGGGCAGTGTTGGCAAGCCGCATTGCTGTCAGCCGCGCCATGGCTTCGGCAACTCTGTGATCGCGGGTAGCTCTGATGCGGAGCTTGAGTTTGGCCTTTGCAGCTCGGAAGAGTGTCTTGTAGACCTGAGGGTTCGTGGGGTCAAGGTAAACGAATGTCCCGGCACTGTCTGAATATCGCTCGAATCTCCAGTCCTCACCGGACTTGAGCTTCAAGTGCTGTCGGAGCTGCAGGACGTAGCCAAAGTCAGCACCCATATAGTGAGAGGCGGGCCGGAGCGTACCTTAACGGGGAAGGTCGGGAAGGTCAAGTCTCTAAGGGGGAGACTGAGGCGCTCGACTCGCCCATCGATGTTGACCTTGATTGTGACGGGTGTGTCTAGGGTCACTGGAACCTGTGGGCGTTCGGACTGAGTATTTGGTGGCATGATGCTGAGCGCAGGCTGACGGCGGCAAGTGTGACGTTATTGGTGAAAGCCGGCAATCAGACGCTGGAAGCTGGCATGCGAGAGCTACGCAGCAGACGGTGAATTCAAGCAGCAGTCCAGCTTCGCAGGGTGCAAGACTGACGTGTTGATGGGGAAAGCTGGTTATGACGATGGTGAAGTGATGGAGAGGGAAGGAAGGAGGAGGTGGAGAAGGAGTGGGGAAACTGAGGTCCAGCTCCCCAGGGAAGGAGCAACCAGCAGGCAGCTGCGTTACGTTAGGGACGCGGCGTCCACAGGGATATTCCTGTGGTCAAAGCGCGGATCTGATGCCGGTCAGAGTCAACTGATCGATTGATGCTTCCACCGCCGGTGAACAACCGCTTGAACCTTGCTTCCATGAGAGAGGGTTGGCAGAGGATATATCAATACTGTATTGCAAGTCGGAGGGACGGAGGAAAATAGTAAACTGGTCCTTGATACTGAAAATCGATTGACCACTTCCCAGAACACGTGATGAATCGCCAAGGAGCAGCAATCACGCCTTGTCACACAAGGCCACTCCTCAGAGAGTTGCTCTCCAGACTCTCCTTACTGGCTGATCGGTGGCACACATGAGATGGAACCTCGACCTTGGACTTGGAGGCCTCTCTATATCCGTACCATTGACCTATTATCCATTCGTGGGTCGTGATAGAATCCATACACGCACTACCATAGGGTACCTAGGTAATCGAATGCTGGCTATGCCCGGGGGGTGGGGTTGATAACAAATACAGTATCGCCGTCGATCATAACGCGCTAACATATGTGCCAATTTATAGCGCTGCTGACTAACCCAACATTTTCCATTTTCGAGGCGACTGAGCGGGCCCGGCGTCTTCCAAAAATTCCCACGGCCTATCCCATTCTTTGGCAGCTATGTCGAAGACTGAGACACCCACCCAGGAAGATGCATGGGCGATAAGAAAAGAAGAGCGCAGGAAGAGGAAGGAGCTCAAGGAGAAGCAGAAGCGCGAGAAGGGCAATGCTGAGGGAGATGCGAAGAAGTCAGACAGCAAGAAGCGGAAGCGCGAGGCCCTCCCCGAAGAGCTGGAAATCAAGGTGGACCTCCCGGAGCCGCCGTCCAAGAAGGAACTACGCAATGCGAAGAAACTCAAGGAGAATTCGAAATCCGCTGCGTCCGAGTCCATCAGCCGCGAACCGAGCGCGAAGAAGCCGAAGACAGACAACAATGAAGAGGAGCAGAAGGCTGGAAAGCGCTCCGAGTACGGAGTGTGGATCGGAAACCTACCATGGTCCGCTACCAAAGAGACGCTGCGAAAGTTTCTGACGGAAAATTCGGACATCACCAACGAGCAAATCACCCGCGTGAACATGCCCGCCCCCACAAAACCTCCGAATCCCAACTGGACCACGAAGCCGCTCAACAAAGGGTTTGCGTACGTTGACTTTTCCGACCAATTGTCCATGTACTCCGCGATAGCTCTGACGGAAACGAAAATGGATGGAAGGCCGCTTCTCATCAAGAACGCCAAAAGTTTCGAGGGTCGCCCCGAGAAGCCCAAGACAGATGAAACCGCAGAGAGTGGGAAGAAAGGGAAGGAAGGCAAACCGCCCAACAAGCGGGTTTTTGTCGGGAACTTGGCTTTCGATGTGACAAAGGAGGACTTGACTCAACATTTCAGCCAGTGCGGTGATATTGCAGATATTCACATGGCCACGTTTGAGGATTCTGGGAAGTGCAAGGGCTATGCGTGGATTACGTTTGAGTCAATAGACTCCGCGGCATCGGCAGTGAAGGGCTTCATTTACAAGGAGTCAGCTAAGGACGATGCAGACGAGTCGGAAGAGGAAGGAGCCGGGAAATCGAAGAAGGTGAAGTGGTTCGTCAACAGGTTAATGGGGAGGGACCTTCGTTGCGAGTTTGCGGAAGACTCCACCACCAGATACAACAAGCGATATGGGAAGGAGAAGCAAGCCGACATGGAGGGCGTGCACCCGGAGCGTATACGGCGCCTGGGTGGAGAGGACCGACCGCAGCGAGGACGTCAGGGCAAGCAACCTCGAGAGAAAGGACCTCGGGGCAAAGTAGACTCTCGATCGATCAAGTCTGGCGCTGCCCATACGAATGCACCCAGAGGCCCGCAAGGGATTGTTGAAGCTCGGGGTACGAAGATCACATTTGACTAAGAAAATCCGCATTGAGCAGAGGTTTTCGATCGTTCATAGCTTTATGATACCCATGATGGCCATACTATGGTTCTCTGAGACATGTCGATCGTAGCTGTGAAGCATTGGGTCAAGTTGTCTTTCAGCACACGATACTCATACTGTTCGTTCTCCCACCTTTCTGAAAATGCACCGGTTAAATTCTTTAAGTTCCGTAAATTCCGGTGGGCATCACAACTACTGCTACAGCGGGGCAGATGTCTGCTAGCCGTACCCCGCCAGCATTCCTATCAAAGCCATTTGTCATTCATAACTCCCTTAAAGGTCATTCTCTTTGCCATTCTACTTTCCGTATCTTCAATACTCAATCTGCAGGTGAATCCACGGGAATACTGCTTTCTTACCAACACAATGGCTGCACCCCCGTCCGACCTGCCCGAGATGGAGTACCGTTTCCTGGGGCGTTCTGGGTTGCAGGTTTCGGAGATCTCGTTGGGAGGTTGGCTTACCTATGGAGGCCATGTCGATGATGGTATGTGGAATATATCGTCTCTTATCTGTTAAACCTTCCTCATGTTCTTCTTCGTTTGCCTCTTGTGCTTCCAGTCACCGTAATATCGTCCGTTATCAATACGTTCACTTGAGTACATGAGGCTACCAATTGGGCCATCATGTTCAACATCTTTTTCACCCCAATCGATAGCGTGTGTCCGACAAGAAATGGCTCCGCGAAATGGAGATTTCGAATAGACTGACACTGCTTTCAGAAAAGACTTTTGCTTGCCTGAAAGCGGCCTATGACGCCGGCATCAACTTCTTCGACTGTGCAGAGGGTTACGCAGGCGGAGAGAGCGAGAAGGTCATGGGCAGAGCAATCAAGCACTTTGGCTGGAAGCGCAACGACATTGTCGTCTCCACAAAGGTACCATACCCCCTAAGCCAATTTCCCTTCTCCCACACTCTTCAATGCTACCTGTACAATGCCTTCTCACACTCACACTCCCCAGATCAACTGGGGCAGCGCCAATTCTGCCCTCCCTGCCCCCCGCAACAAAATCAACAACCTTGGTCTCTCTCGCAAGCACATCATCGAGGGCACCGACTTGGCACTTGAACGCCTCCAACTTTCCTACGTCGACATCATCTACGCCCACCGTCCAGACCGCCATACCCCTATGGAAGAAACCGTGCGAGCCTTCAACCACGTGATCAACACTGGCAAGGCATTCTACTGGGGAACTTCCGAGTGGCTTGCCTCCGAGATTGAGGAAGCGTGGGCGGTTGCTGATCGGCATGGACTGATTGGCCCTATTGTGGAGCAGCCTGGATACTCCCTGCTGAGGCCCGAGAAGGTGGACGGGGAATTCAAGCATGCAAGGCTGTATTCCCGCCGCGGACTGGGACTCACCGTCTTCTCTCCTCTCGCCGGCGGTCTTCTGACGGGCAAGTACATTAACGGAATACCGCCGGACTCTCGTCTTGCCACTTCCAAGGACGGATACATTCAGTCCGTGGTCGCTGGCGTTGGCAACGAGAAGTGGAATAAGGAGCAAGAGAGTGTGAAGAAGCTGATCAAGATTGCCGAGAGATTGAACACCGATGTAGCGACGCTCAGTCTTGCGTGGGTGCTCAGCAATAACGTTGTGAGTTCAGCCATCACAGGAGCCAGTCGACCGGAGCAGTTGTGGCAGACTGTGAAGGCGGTCAGTGTGAAGAAGCAGCTGACGAAGGAGATTCTGGATGAGATTGACGAGGTGATGGGTAACAAGCCCGAGGAGCTGACTATGAGATTTGGTTAGCGTCTATCAAGATGGAAGATCTACCGAATATACATGTCCTACCGCTATTTAGACAATAATAGACCGCAAAGAGTAGAGTACTCAGCCAGGTGGCGACATCAGGTCCATAGCGCTATTCCCATCTGCATCTGGCCGGCCCCCCCCTCACAATGCAAGGTCTCACTCTCGCCGTCAGACGCCTCTCCTGTCATCCAAAATCACTCAGAACAATGACATTTTGTTCCAATTCACACTTTTGCCCCCCAAAAGGGGAATTCCTGCCAAGCGCCACCCTTATCGATTACACTAGCGCACTCGGCCCGCACCCCGCCGAACCGGGCCTGAGTCACTTTTTGAGTTACCATTCCAAAATCACTTCCTTCAGCGCCTTCTTAAATCCTAATCCACTCATTTCCCTGCGGCCACCCAATTCGACAACCAAGTACACACACCAATTCCAAGTATTCCATCCACCATGGTCGAAGCCGATTCCACACCCCTCACAGTCCCCAGCGGCGGGGTAACAGGCACCACAGAACAAGTCGCCGTACCCGCAACACTACCTTTGCGCAATGGGTCGAGCGAAACGGCGTCGCCGGAGGAGCGACTGGCGCTGATCAAAGAGAACCTGGCTGAAGTTCTGGACGGGGAGATCATCGAAAAGATCCTCAAGGAGGGAAGACATCCCAAGATCTACTGGGGTACGTGGTTTTGTTGTCTCCTCCAAGAGCACCTTCAGTAGTAGGAGACGTTTGATGTACTGACAGTGGCATATAGGCACCGCAACCACCGGCCGCCCTCACTGCGGCTACTTCGTCCCCGCCATCAAAATAGCACAGTACCTCGCCGCGGGATGCGACGTCACCATCCTCCTAGCCGACATCCACGGCTTCCTAGACAACCTGAAAGCGCCCATCGAGCTCGTCGAGCAACGCGCAGAATACTACCGCTTCGTAATATCGGCCATGCTCGAGGGCATCGGCGTCCCCCTGGACAAGCTGAAATTCGTCCTGGGAAGTTCCTACCAGAAGAGCGCAGAGTACGTCATGGATCTGTACAAAATGGCATCTGTAGTATCGGAGCACGACGCAAAGAAAGCCGGCGCCGAGGTCGTCAAGCAGACGGAGAATGCGCCCCTGAGCGGCCTCCTCTACCCCCTCCTCCAAGTCCTCGATGAGCAGTACCTAGACGTCGACGCGCAATTCGGCGGCGTCGACCAGCGCAAACTCTTCACCGCCGCGAAAGAATGGCTCCCAAAGCTCGGATACAAGCAGCGCGCACACCTGCTCAACCCCATGGTCCCCGGCCTGCACGGCGGGAAAATGAGCTCGAGCGACGCGGACAGCAAAATCGATCTCCTCGACCCCCCGGACGTGGTCCTCAAGAAGATCAAAAAGGCGGTCGCGGCCCCCAAAGTCGTCGAGGAGAACGGCGTGCTCGCTTTCGTCGAATTCGTGCTGCTTCCCGCTGCCGCGCTGAGGGGCAACCGCGAGTTCCGCGTCGATCGGGAGAGGGATGGTCTGGAGCCCTTGGTCTACACGTCCATTTCCCAGATGCATGAGGATTACAGAAATGACGTCCTGACGCCGCAGTTGCTCAAGCCCGCGGTGGCAAAGGGGATCAATGAGCTCCTTGCTCCTATTCAGGCGGCCTTCCAGGCATCCAAGGAGTGGCAGGAGACGACGCTCAAGGCCTATCCGCCACCGCCGAAGAAGGAGAAGAAGGTGAAGAATAAGGGGACGGGATACCCGGGCTTGAAGAAAAAGGAAGAGGAACAGGCGGCTGCACAGAACGCTGTCGATGGTGGTGCTGCTGCGACGTCATGACAGTAAGACTGTTCTTAGACTAGTTGTTGGCATGTTTGGGTAGACCTTTAGCACATATACCCCCCTAATTCACGAATGATATGAACGTTTCTTAGCGGGACGTATTAGACTTGTCCAGCTGTGATTGTATCGAAGTGTGATTGTGTTTAACAATTCTCATGCCTTCTTTCTACTAACCCGATGAAACTCCCCTGTGTCCGTGCGACCCTTTTCAATGTACTGCACCTTTTCCCATCCAATTGAACAACCAGGGGTCGCAGGGGTGTAACAGACGCTGTTCATGGTTTAACAGCGTTTCCGTCTAAGTAAATCAGGCTTAAACCCCTGGGAACGCAGTGCCCCAATGGCGTACTCAGATTGTAACCAACTCAATTGCTTAAAATAAGTAACCTAATTTAGAGAAGAAGTACAAGAGGTGTTCAGTCAGCAGTAGCATGATGTGCCGACTCTCAATTCTATCCAGACCGCCGTGAACACCCTCTAGCATGAGTAACAATCTTCCGTTTCAACGAATGTGGTCAACGCCTATGCACCATGAGCGTTCCAAATACCTAGAACCCCACCAAATCCGCCCATGTCCACATGCAAAATCTCTATTACCCAATCCGCACTAGTGGATATTCGTTCACTGCCCTCCCTATCACTCCGGCAACACCCCTCATGGTAGCCGCACAAGCCCTCGGATGGAGAGTAGCAAGATTGGTTGTGGAATCCCCAGGCCCTTGCTCAACCGCACGTGTAGGAGCCAACTCAATGGTGGTGCTCATTTCAGAAACAGGGGAGCCCGGATCCTTGAACGTTGTAGACCAGCCTTTGGACGGGGACTCTCGAAGGTCACCAGGGTCAATCAGCGTGGCGATAAGATGAGAATGATCCCAGTCCATAATCATCGGGAAGGCAATATACTCAGTCGTCTGGTCTTTCGAATGCTGCTCCTCTTGAATGGCTGTGAGTCGCCAGAACTCAGGGAGGGCGCCCTGGACAATAAAACTTTGGGGGGTTATACCCTCCTTCACGACCGGTTTGGTACCATCGTTGGATGAAGAAGCTGATTTGGTCCGGCGGATCGTGATGCCGCATTTCCTCTCGTCTCCATAGGGTACACTGCTTGTGGTGGTCGGCCAGATCGAAGTCATGTTGCGGAAGGCGGCCCGAAAGGGTGTCAAGTCCGGAATTTGCGAAAAAGAGGAGCCCAATGTGACCAAGAGCGCAATGGCGTAGGCTCGATAAGGGGTATGAGCCACTTGAATGAAACTAAAGTAGTAATTCAAGACACCAATAATCAGGCTCATCGACACCGCGGAAGGATGATCCTGAGCTTGAAATTTCCGGGGAGCCATCATCATAAATGTGACTGCCGTAAGTGCAACGCCGTTGGGCAGGCTCATCTTCCAGAGCAGATTGTAAGTGTGCAGAACATAGAGCGCAGCTTCGACCGGCTTCATTCCAAGCTCCTGAATCCCAGTAATGGTGGTATAATTGGGGGTGCTGTCTTTCAACAGTAACCAGCACCCGAAGAGGCTGGTGACGTTGATTGTCAGTGTAGCGACGTGGCCTTGGAAATGTCTTCTCACTGTGCAGCGTGAAGGGCAGCGCGAGTATTCCGGCTTGTCAAGCCATGTAACCAATACCCTTCTCAGCAGGAAAATGGACGCCGCAGACGTTGCTTGCCAGGTAGTGCAAGCATCATACGTTGCAATGCACCACTGCAACAGCCTACCTGCGGGATCAGCCCACAAGGGAAAGGAGACTATGTCGAACAGTAAGCAAAGACACAGCAGAACACATGCCCAACGCCAGCCTGGGCCGTCTGCCATGGCCAAGCTCCTCCAAGATGCGAATAAGTTCGCTCCGACCACTAGAAGGAATACTGAACTGGATTTCCCCAGCACCTAGTAAGGATAAATCACCTCCAATAAACCTTCGACACCAAAGGTGACTGTTTGGTTGTTGCCGAGCGAGGATGTGAAGCGATTATACCAGGCCAAAAACAGCACAAGAGTGATGAGGACGCAAGCTGCATCTTGCTTCGCGAGCCAAAACTTGTCCTCCGACGGACGGACTGGTGGACCAATTGCTTGCTGGTCACTTGATGTCTGACTCACGGTCTCCCACAAGCTTGAATTTTCCGAATCGGAGATATGTTGGGAGGAGGTTAATACTTGTGTCTTCGAATATTGCAGCTTATCTCCCACAATCTCATCGTTCTGGAGGTTAGATGTCCTAGTATCGCCAAGTGGACCGCTTCCTTCAGGATTATTCGTTCCTTGGTTCGATGTCTTGATAGAATCCGAGCTGTGCATCAAGAACTCTGAGCGAGTCGGCCCAGAGCAAGGAGATTGTTGCTGCTCCCTTTCCCGGGGCTCCTTTACCTGAAGACCGGATCCTTCCTTGGGTTTCGGTGGATCAGCTCGAGATTCTGAAAGTGTTGATGCAGGTGGTGCTGAATCTTTTCGATTGCCTACAAGATGTCCATCCCCTTCAGAAGCAGAAGCTTGCCGACTGGGCTCTTGCGATCCGGCTTCAGCTTCTGATGGCGCCGCTCCATAAGTGGCAGGATCTGGTTGACTGCCTGTCAGACATCCATCGTCCTGAAGACTGCGTGCTTGCGCACTAGGTTCCTGTCGACTAGTTTCAGACTGCAACTGGGCGGAGCCATCTGTGGTGGAAGCTTGTTGACCGATTCCAACGTCGTCATTCCCCCGCACATCGGACGCTTGTGGCTTAGGACTCGGACGGCTAGTTCCACTGTCCGAGCGGTTTGAGACATAAGTGGTGGAACCCTGCTGACCGGTTTCCGGGCCCCTATCCACCTGGACGTTAGACTGATGAGATGCTCGCGGACGGGGCTCCTGTCGACAAGGATCCGCCCTCAAAAGGACGGCATTGATGGATCTATACCTGCTTAGATCAAGTTTCTTGCGCCTTGTAGCTTCGTTCATCTCAAGAATGGACGGCTCGGTTCTGGAATGGCCTCCATCTCCTGACTGAGATGCACATGCGACAATTGGACTGCCAAGGAGGTGTCCCTGTGAGCCGGGCTCTCGAGATTTATCGTCATGAAGGCGGGGTGTTTGCGGACAAGTGATATGAGGACCAGTGACCGACTCTCTGTGAGCGGTAGAATCTTGTCGAGCTTCGCTTGGAGACTGAGACTCTTCGGGAATTTTTTCTAACGAATGGAGCAATTGTGGTTTCGAAGCTCCCTGCGGGACCGATTCTGGGACATCAGACATGGTCGAGGGAAACAAGTCTAGTGGACACTGCTGGTGGAGGAGGCTGCCATAGCGGTGGTTATAACAAATGAAAGACAATTCAGTGATGATAATGTGCAATGCGTAGAGATAAAATATCAACAATGTCATGCAGTTTCATGGAGAGGGGTATGGCCCGTGTTGTGGGAAAAGTGAAGGGTGTTGACGGACGGAAGATCTGTCAATACCAAAGAGGGAGGTTATGGCAGGCGCGGTGGAGGCGTGATACACTCTCCGTACCTATCTAGTAGAATCTGACCGGGAGGAACTACGTATTCCGGGTTCATTAGCAACTGCATCTACATGTATGAATCTACGCCTGCTCACCGTTTGAATCTTTGTTCCTTACATTCAACCAAAATCCGACGAATGACGCATTTCCGGCCCGGTCACCCCTGAACGGGTAGAACCCGAGAGGCAAAATACTGCAAAATAGACAACTGCGCGAGCTTTTATAGCGCTCAACTTCTACCCGCCTCCTTTAGTCTGCGCTCCTCTTATGCTCTATAAAATCTGTTGTAAACGTAGAGAGGAAACATAAGCAGAACAAAGCGTCTTGCTTGTTTTTATTATTGAAGAATAAGCAGAGAAAATGCAAAAGACTCTAACGGTAATTCCAGGTAAGGGACTTGGGAAGGAGAAGTGAGGGAAATGGAAAGGGAACCCTTAGGAGCATCCCAGGACGGTCACGTACAGTCACTGAACGGGGAAAACCGAAAAACATAAGTGATCGCTCAAGTCCGCGAGCGGTGTGTATCTTGAATTCAAATTGCGTCAAGCCTGGCCTCACCAAAGCCATGGGATCATTCGCCTCCTGGAGCGTACCTTGTCCGCCCCGAATCGCTGCTCGTACCAAACCTTTGTGCCGCTAGCCGTAACGCCCAGATTCACCGCCACCAGTGCCGTGGCACATAGCAGCGTCCAGTTTACCTGCTTTGGAGTCGGCACGGCAAGGAACGCCATGAGCAGATAGATGAGGATCTCGCATGTGTAATGAGGACACAGGAGGCTAGGAAACAAAGGGTGGCATGGCAACTGGTAGGTGGAATGGGAGGTGCGAAGGCGGTAGAGGTAGGCGTGGTACGAATGCTGAAGTGCCTGGGATATGAGGATTGCGGGAGCGACGAGCATCACCCTGAAGGACGGCTTTTGACTCCCCTCGGAGTCAGGTACGTCCTCGATCCAGATGGCTACATTGACGGTGAGATAGAAGAGCACTCCCAGGACCCAGTGCCCAATCCACATGGTGCTCTTGCTTGACGACATGTAGGCGTACGACTCGAGCAAGCGGCGGATGCCCTGTAGCATCATGAGGAGCCACGCAAGTTGAACGCCCTGGCACATGTTGGAAAGGCCGATGGTGGAGCCCCAGGCGACAGTAGAGAGGCATGACACGAGGTAGAAGTGCGTAAAGTAGCCGTGGGGCACGCGCAGACTTGCCAGAGAGTCTAGAAGCTGATCTACCGTTGACGAGCGCTTTTCGGTAGCAGCTTGCGGTCCGGACGAGGAAGCGGAGATGGCCTCACGTGAACCGTAGACGAGAAAGCGGTTTCTCAGGGGGTGAAGGAGCTGGATGGCGAGGATCTGGGAGGAGGTGAAGCAACATGTCAGCGACGTTTAGGACACTGGGGAGGGCGGTTGAGAGGTTACAAGAGCGGCGGCGGCGAGGTAGAAGGCGCGTAGCAATATCACGGGTTCGAGCAGCCATCGGACGCTGTCCGGCAGCGAAGAAGGCATTGGGGACATGGGAAGAAGAGTTGTTGTTGCGTGCAGAGAGAAATCCAGCGTGTTTATGCCGGGAGCTGGGGAGGGTCGGTGTCGTCGTTGTGGGGACCGTGACACAACAGATATCTAGTCGTGTTGACCAGACATGTGATAATGAGATGGTAGCTCTGAAGAGGGACTGTCGCGTGCCTCTTGCAGAGGTATTGCTTACCGTGTAGGTACAACCTTTGTCAGAGTATTTAGTAGACATCTACTGTATTACCCTAGGTAGGGCTTGCTGCTACCCTAGGGTACGAGTACGCGGCTCCCGTTCTCCTTCTACTGAGGCGACACCCAAAACTCCATCGATAAACCGACGTCACTTTTTTATTCTCAAGAGAGGTCATGGCAGTCTCTTCCTCGGGCAATTTCCAACATGGCAGAAGTGCTGGGGTCGCTGGATGCCATCAGATTGATTAGGGGTGTTGCGCCCTCTGATTGGCTGCCCGCCCTGCTCGCCTCCTCTTTCCCTCGTCGCCCAGTTTTGAAGCGCCGCGCCGCCTTGTCTGCCCTTCTGCCACCCCCGTATCGCATCGTCTTCACTTCTTCTCTCACCTCTCCCCGACCCACACTCCTCCTCCTCCGGCCTCGCCCACGCCTCGCCCTTTCTTAACCATCCTCCATCTCCCCTTCCATCTCCACCTTCGCCCAGCCGTCCGCCACCACGCGTCTGTGTCGCTTTGCTCCTCGCCATCGACCTCGACCTCGTTCCCGTCCTCGTCCACGTCCCCGCCTGGCCTTTGACTGTCCTGCTCCTGGCACCCGCACACAAAGCACCTCCACGACCCGCCCAACCCCAGCGCATTCAGCGCGTTCGGCGCATCCAGCGCATCCAGCGCATCAAGCCCGCCCCTCGGCGCGTCATCGACTCCCCATCAACCCTACTTAACGGGCCGTCATGAGGCAGGAGCTCAACGGTCCTGTCCCCTTCCTGCGTGATGACCAGTAATGGCGAAGCTGCTCCGCTCCTGCACCCGCCGCCTGTTGGGAATGAGCCCCAAGACCGTCTACCCACCTCACCGCCACCCTCTCCTCCACCTCACACTGCCTCCCCGAACTCGCCCAAGAGTGCATCCGCAGCATCTTCTAGACAGAAGCGGGTATCAGACACACACCTGCGCAATGGAAACCATCCCTCCGAAGACCTTGCTAATGAGTCTGAGGCAGAAACAGTCGTCTTGGGTGACGCTGGCGAGGACGCCTTGACAGATTTACAGAGCATCAAGTTAGAGAATCACAATGGAGAACCTAGTGTCGACGAGGTGCCGCACGGTCCCAACTGCCGCAGCCTTTCACCAGACGCTGACCAGAAAGACTCCAACAACACCGAACCGGCCCACCCCACCGTTGAGCTTGATGCGAAGAGTCCAGTTCCCACCTCGCCCAGCAGCCGCACAACCTCGCGACATACCAAAGACACCAGCCCAACCGACTCTGCAAAGTCGTCTGGACGTCCGGCCGCCTCACCGCCTCTGCTCTCGGATCGCGGGCGCAGCTCCCCCACCACCGCGCCGCGCAAGCGCAAGCTACGCGACGAGTCCCACCCCAAGGCACTTGAACCTCCTCGCCAGAAAGCCAAAACCGAGGGCCTCCAACCGTCTGGCGCTCGCCGCTCTTCGCCTGCGACTTCTCCAGGCGTTGCGAGGCCTCACAAGCGATCGCATTCCACGCAATCCGCGCCCCACAACGGCTCTGGTCGCAGGCGCAAAGATCTCACTCCGCTGACGCTGCCACAAGATCTGACACATTGGTCCGAGTCCAGCTCGGAACGATCGTCTTCTCCCCGGCCCTCGCAGACGCCTCACGCGCTTTTACCACCGCGGCCAAAACGATCGTCGCATCGAGCGTTGACTTCTCCTGCACGTGCCATGGGCAAACGAAACGTTGACCAGTTCGGCGCCACGCGGCTAGCGCGTGAGAGCGAAAAGGGCGACTTGGAAGCCGTCAAGGCGGCCTACGAGACAGCTCCGTTGGAACTTGACCAAGAAGACTTCGCGGGTATTACGCCGTTGCAAAAAGCCGCACTGAATGGGCATACTGAGGTCGTAAAGTTTCTGCTCGACAAGCGCTGCCAGACGGACTGCGAAGCAAACAACGGCGACACGCCTCTAATCGACGCCGTGGAGAACGACCATCTTGAGATCGTCCGACTTCTTCTGGACCAAGGCCACGTAAATCCCCATCACCAAAATAAGAAGGGGAAGCGAGCGATTGACCTTCTCCGCCGCGACCGCCCCAATTATGAAGAAATCGAAAAAGCGTTAAAGGAGGCTATGAAGAAGCACGTGGACACCACAAGCAAGCAAAATCATGCACATTTGGGGGCCCGACAGAAGGTCGCGTCGAGGCTCTTATACAACGAGTTCAATACCGAGACGATGATAGAGAAAGCCGGTGAGGGGGACGCAGCGGCAGTCGGTGAGCTCCTCATGAGCAATATCAAGCCAAACATTGCGTGTGGTGTGGCTGCCTCGCGTGGGGGGCACGAAGATGTTCTTGGGCTCCTTCTGGCTTATGGACTCAAAGCAGATCCGGACCCCGCTAAGCACAGCGAGACTCCCATGCTGGTCGCTATTGGACGAGGGCACATCGAGATCATCAAGTTACTGCTGAAGCAAGATACCTTCAACCCAACCAGACGCAATCGAGAGGGGAAAACGTATTGGGAGATATCGGAAGAGAGGATGGGTCCCAGATGGGAGGAGGAGAGGGATGAATTGAAAAAGGCCTTTGACGAGTATCGGAACAGGATCAAGAGCCCCAAGAGACTCAAAAAGGAGATACCCATTCCAGCCACCATCCGTGCTAAGAAGAAGAGTTCTCCTTCCGGACGCGATCGATCGTCTTCCCCCCAACAAGAACCCCACCGTGCTCATCCCGCTAAATCATCTGCTGTTCCTCAAGCGCCACAAAAAGCAAGAAGATTGATGACCGGGAAGGAGATAGCAAATCGTGAAGGCAAGCGACGACGTCGGGTAGTTTCAGAGGACAGCTCTGACGATGAAAGTCACGATGAAGCACGGCCACCTCCAAAGAAAGAGAAGGTTACGGCGAACCGCCGATCTCAGAGCGAAGAGCCGCGTCCCGTCAAGAAGTATATCAAGCGTGTTGCCGATGGAGCCGTTTTCAAGAGACCGGTTCCTGCACACTCGGGTGTCAGCGACGACGAAGCTCGGGGGAAGCGTAATCCAAAGATCCGCACAAAGACCGCCGGAGGAACTGTTGCCAGGCCTTCAATCTCTGATGCTGACTCGCTGGATGAGCGAAAGCCTCTAAGTAAGGCAGCCAAGTCTCGCCTGGGTGACGACGCAACCACCAGGCGCCGTGCTTCTGACGCTTCCATGGACCATGCTTCCCAGATGAAGAGGCCGCCGACGCTGCCATCCGCCAAATCTACCCCTGGACCTCCTGATGAGGCCTCCCCTCCGGATTCCATTCGCGAACAGCACCAAGGTTTCGAAAAACATCTCCCGGAAACACAAAAGAAAAAGGGAGACACAGATGCACAGAAGGCAAAGGAGCAAGCAGCACGCCAATCCTTGCACGCTGAGGAAGTCCAGAATAGAATGGCAGCTGAGATCGCGGCTAAACGACAAGCAGAGGAGGCTGAGGCGGTCAGGAAGCAAAAACAGGAGGAAGCCAGGAGACGAGAGGCTGAAGAGGCAAGGGTTCGAGAAGAATTGGAGCAGGCTGCTCGCGAGGTACGCGTTTCCAAACTCCCTCGGGCTCTTCAACGGGCGTGCAAAATGGGGCTCAACCGGCCGCTACGTTTTCGCGGGCGCGAAATGGGCATATCTGCGGTTTTCCTACCCTTGTGGTATGCGAAGGGCAAAGATATCGGAATCGATCAGGAGAGCGCGGCTGCAACCGACTATATCCTGTCACACCAGGTTGTTGGTATCCTTGGTCTCCCGGAACTCGACCTAAATCGTCTGGGACCTCCTTACAATACGTGGACGCGCTTCGATGTGACCAGGGAGCAGCGAAAGACTTTCATGGCCCGCTCCGATATAGTACTTCTTGCGCAGGACTTTCGGTTTCCCCAGCCCGGCGACCCCGATTTCGATTATGATATGATTATGGAAAGGGAGAGAGAAGTGCGCCAGCAGTTTCTTGATATGGATGGTCTGTATTGGGTTGAAGAGGCGGCAATTCTACCCGAAATGGAAAAGGTGGAATACCTCCGTCCGCTGCTTGGCGAGATCAAAGATCCTAACAAGAGGGAACGCATCCGGTTCAAAGGCATCAGTTCGCCGCGGAGGGGTATACGGCAAATGTTCGAAGAAATGAAGGCTGCCGACGCCGCGATAGCTGCTGAAAAAGCGAAGGCTTCTGAAGGAGCGAAGGCTGTCGAACAAGCGAAGGATGTTGAACAAGCGAAGGCTGCTGGAAACACGAAGGCTGTCGACGCTCCCGCTGGTAGTGGTGCTAGCGCTGGGTGACCTCTGACCGGAAGGATCCTTATCCCTTTTTATTGCAGCTTGTGCTATTCCTTGCATGCGTGGCTATATTGTCTATAGTCTGTTGAAGCCGTTCGATGTACAATTACACGAATATGGAAGAGGGAGATGACGGACATGAGATGTATTCTTGACTTGTGGAAGAAGCCGTTGCACGAGAGGGTCTTATCCCGATGCAGTGAAGGCCACCACTTTGACGAGCCACAGATGGATGGCCTGTACGTAGCATGATGGTCTCGTGCATCAATAGTCTTACAGAATCCCATCCATTTGATGATACCAATTGTTCATTGTGTGGTACCGTACGATGATTTGATGTACCCTGCAAATGCAACGACGCCGTCTTGCTCGACGCTCCACAGGTATCAAATGACCATTTGCCTCGATGCATCGAGCCTTTTGTAACTGTAGAAGTGATAATATCTGACAGAAGGTTCTCCAACACGTTCGAAATTTCTTACAAGATATTCTTAGCATAATCACGTGAATCGAGGTCGCCAAGCTCTCCCGCGTCCCTAGGTAGGGCTGCAGGGTTCTGTCAACCCCACCTGTGTTGCTGTCAACTGACCCCAACCTTTCCACCCAGCTAAAACATCCTGCTCCCTGTGTTGGCGTCATCTCCTCCGCCGCTCCCACGGGTAAGCTACCAAAAAAGGTCTCATTGCAATAATACTCTGTTCGGTTTTCTAAGCGGCACTGGTGGGTACTGTGTAGCGTCCCTTTGAGGACGGCGCTTGGAAATCATGTTGCTGACGTTGGGCTCAGATCTGTGCGATAGTCTGCTACCACCATGGACTCGATGCGGAGCCTCAACAGGTCACTCCCTAAGGCGAGGCCTCCGAAGCCATCTCCGGAATCTCTGCAAGCCTTCAAGGACGCTGCAATGTCCGTCACCAGTCTCTACCGATGCGCCATCGCCGACGCTGAAAGGTCTCGGAGCGAAGGCTATCAGGAGGCTCTAGAAGACCTACTCAATTTCTTGGATCAGAGACACCTGGGCGAGTCTACAGGAGAGGGCCTCCTTGTCCGCCAGTGGGCCCTTGACAGGTTCGACTCGCCTGGAAATCAGACAGCGAGCGAAAGCGACGAAGATACCGACGACGCCCGCGGACGTAGCTCTTCTCCTCCCCCAGAACCAAACGCAACGTCCGATCACGCAGAGCCTTCCGACAATCACACTATCGATCAGAATACTACGACGCCGGTCGAAGAGAAGGCGGACACAAACTTCCAGCCTCCTCAAAGCATGTTCCAGTTTTCTTCGCCACACCCCTACCCAAGCTCCAATGCCGCCAACCCCGGCTCGGATCCAGTCGCCCGTCGCAGTGGCACCCCTCGTCGATCAACAGCGTGGAGGCAAGCTGGACAGAATCTGAATCTCTTTTCTATCGGAGCTGGAGCGGGGCAGAAGCGGAAAATCATGCAAGAGTTCTTCGACGTTTCCGGCTATGGCGGCGACCGGCGAGATGCGAATGGTGGAGGTAAACGATCCCGGATATGAAGCTCTTCTCGGACCGATTATATCGCTTGAACGCTAGATTGCCGTCGCACACGTCGCTACCGTCCAAGATCCGTACGTCAAATGCCCCTGACTAAAAGGTCTCCGATGGGCCGAATACGCGTCCCCCCCGCACGCATAGGTGCTAATCCGCCGTTGAGACACACGGGCGTTCACTTCTTCTGACTTCCATGCGATTCGAGTGCATATGCAGCTTTTGGAATGCGCGTCACCGGTACCAGCATTGTTTCGGGGATGCAAGGCATAGAATGGCGAGAGCGGTTAGGCTTGCGGATGCATTATGATACCCATATGTCATAGAGACGGCGTTTTCCTGTACATAGCTTTTGTAGATAGCAGCGACTTGGAGATGGAGGCGTAGGTGGAGGAATATATTTTCGGTGTTCTATGATGGAGAGATATGGTGTTTCTGCTCATACAGGCCATACATTCAACACCAGCGATTCTAGAACCTGGTTTCTTCGCTGAAGCGACAAATACACATCTATCTTACAAACTCCGATCCTTGCAGCTGCACCAAAGGCCGACCTTGCATTTTGTATTGGGTATTTCCATCCAGCCACTGAACGCCCTTTTACCATGTGATGTTTCTTTTCGCCCGACAATCCCAGTCTAAGCAAACCATCTGTATACACCCAACCCGACCAAACCGGCCGCCATGCCCGTCAATCCGACCCGTCGAGGTGCCATGCCAAACCTACTTCCGCTGGCCTTGATAACGGATTCCTGCGCCTTCAACTGCGAGTGACCGGAGACATATGTGTATATGCCGAGGCCAATGAATGCTGCGCTGCCTGTGGAAAGGGAGAGTCAGTGACCGTGAAAAGTGGGTGTAGGACGTCTTCCCTCACCTACTACCCGGCAGGGTGTGCAGTCGTCGAATTGTGCTTTGTCTTCTTTGAGGGCCTCTTTGAAGGTTGGCGCAGGCGGTGGGCCGGGAAGAAGGGAGGTTTCCTTCGCCATAAGCGTGGCAAGTCCGTGGCTTAGGGATATAATTAAGATTGTGGTGAGGTGCAGGTCAGGACGACAACGAAATCCAGCAGGAGCCGGAGCCAGGCACCCCTGTCGTGAGGCGCGTCATCGGACGACAGCTCTCCAACCCCACTGCGTCCCAGACAGGAGCTCTGCGCACAAAATGACTGCCATAGAAGCTCTGTACATCTTTGATGAGCACAAGTAAGGCTCGGAGCCGGCGCAATGAGGTATTGCTAACCTTCTTCGCAGCACACCCCTCCTCGAACACGTTTACACCGGTCGTCCTTCTCCTGGCAGTACTGTTCTTCCCCTCTATCTCTCGCACCCTTCTCCGCGGCCCTCCCTGATATATCTCCCAAATACGAATCCTCCGACGCTCTTGTATTCGATCATACAAGACCAGCTTTTGTTCCTTGCGCCATGCTCGACCGACGGGGAGCCACTAGAGGTGTTAGAGTTTCTACACCGCGTCGCTGACGTGCTTGAGGACTACCTCGGGTCGCCGCTCCTGGCGAGCAAGATAGAGAGCAACTACGATGTAGTGGCGCAGCTGCTGAGTGAGATGGTGGATGGGGGGATTATATCTTGTACAGAGCCGAATGCATTGCGGGATTTGGTTGAAGCCCCGACGTTCATGAAGAGCCTGCTGGGAGGTGTGGGACTCCCAAGGTACACCATGGCAATCGCTGCGTGATGCTATTCTAGCAGACTTGCTGACAAAACCAGCACGACACCCTCTTCTCTCGCACCCTCAGCAACACCGTTTTCCTTGTCCTCCCGCCCTCCAATCTCCGGTCGAACCTCCCCCGGCGGAACTCAAACCAGCTCCCCAGTGCCGTGGCGGCGTGCCAACGTCCGACACACTTCCAACGAACTCTACGTAGACATTGTCGAAACCCTCAGCGTCATAATCGCCCCGTCTGGCCGTCCCCTCTCCGCAATTGCAAACGGAACGATAGCATTCACATCCAAGGTCTCCGGAGTACCGGACCTCTACCTTCAGCTAGGCTGTCCAGGCGGAATAGCGCATACCATGGCGCTGCCAGCGTTTCATCCCTGCGTCCGACTGAATAAATGGCGAGATCGTCCGGGGGACTTGTCATTCGTGCCTCCAGACGGGCGATTCGTACTCGCGGGCTACGAAGTTGACCTCCTTGGACCTGCTGCCCTCGAAGCCTTCTCCACCTCTACGAAACGTGGAGCCGCGCCGAAACTCAACATCCCCGCCACTGTCTCTATCCTCACGTCTCTCGGCCCCACGGGCGCAGACTTCGAAGTTCGCCTCACACTAAACCCACGGTACGCGGGCAAGCCTCCCAGTCCCTTACCCAGCGCAACCGGATCTTCATTCAACCGCGGGGCCGGACTTGGAAAAGGGCTAGGTGCACCCGGCTTCGGCGCGAGCGTTCAGGGGACAACAGCGGCGCCTACGATTGAAGAAGTTGTCGTACATATTCCTCTTCCCGCATCGGTGAAGAACGTCGTTGAGCTGCGGATTAGCAAGGGGGCGGGGGATGCGGGATATGCCCCCGGAGACCGCAGTATCGAGTGGAGGATAAGTAGTAGGGAGGTTGGGATGCTGATGGCGCAGGATCGCGGCACAGGCGTTGGGTGCACGGCGACGTTATGCGGGACCGTAGTGGGTATGGGTGAGGATGAGGGCCCACTGGATGGCGGGCCTGTGGGTACGTCCAATACGTACGACTATGACGAGGAGGGCCATACGACCTCGTATCAAGGGCTTGATGATGACGACGCGGTGGCTGACCAGAAGAAGAACGGGACTAATTCGGACGCGAAGAGGATCAAGACGAATAAGGTGCTCATGCCGTCGTGTGCGACGGTCAGCTTCTCAGTGAAGGGGTGGCTGCCGAGTGGGATCAAGGTGGAGAGTTTACAGGTGGATACCAAGAGGAGTAAAGGGTTGGGGGCCGGGGTCATGCCGTATAAGGGGGTGAAGTATATCTGTGTCAGTAAGAAGGGGGTGGAGAGTCGGGCGTGAGGCAGAGGTTGTTGGCGAAGGATATACAAGAGTTCGCCGCATATAGAGCTTCACAGCCGGAGTTAAGGCATTTATAATTGTAAGCACGAGCCCCATGTGCGTACTTCTCGACTTGGATGTCCGCTTACTTGTCTCAGTCCCATCTTCCGACATTATACCTGTTCACCGGCATGTGCGCCCTCGAGGAGCTACTTGAATGCATAGAATGCACAAAGGCGTAGGAAAGTCCTCAGCAATGTCGGCCATCAATTGATGAGGCAGCCATTACTACTCCACTCTTTACAATGTACGTTGCATTGTACGGTACCTAGGTAGGTCCACGAGTATGTCGACGGATCACATGACCGACTGGAGCAGTTAAAGAAGTCGTCCACGCAGCACGATCCGATATTGCAGCAGCAGCAATCTAAATCTCCGCTCCGCTCTGGGAATGATCGAAGCACTTGGAGCTTCCAGTCCGCCCTCTGAACAAGTCAATAACACTCCGCCTGAGCCAAGAGGCTCTCAAGCTTGGTCACACAAGGACAGAAGGTGCGATCGCCCCATGCTATACACCAGACTCACCGACAAATTGGTAGGAGCCGCGGAAGGCACTAGCGGAGATACTTTCTCCCTTCTGCTCTCGTCTTTCACTCCTTGACCTCTCACCCAGCTACAATGTCCTAACCTTTCACTACACTCGCAAAATGCGATTGGCCCTAAATTCTACATCATCAACGCCTGCTCAATTTCATGCCACCGCCCTGCCCTGTCGCCTCTGACATAAAAAGTCTTCCGTCTCCACCGCCGTTTCTATCCACAACCCCCACCCTCGACACAACCCACAACTGCATCCGAGCCCCAACCCACTCTTGAGAGCCTACCTCAGCAAAAGCTCACTCCAATATACTCTCACGATACTTGCCACCGCTCGCTCATTTCCATCATGGCGATGAGTTGGGCAGACATGGCTCAAGCCGAATTCGACGAACCTCATCCTGTGATGCCAGCTTCGAAGATTGGCACCCAACCAGCTTCCCAGCCTGCAACCAGCGCTTGGACGCAGTTCACCACCAAGCGAAAGTCCTCCAGCGTGACCACGAACGGAATGATGAACGGCATCAAACCTGCCTCTACCGAAGCATCACAGTCCGACAAGTCCACTGACTACCTCGCCATGGTCGAGGCCCAGAACAAGCGTCTCGAGGCATTGGAGGCCGAGTCCAAGAAGAAGGACGGCTATATTGCCGAGTTACTCGCCAAGGTCGATAAGCAGGTTCTTTTGATTCAGCAGTGTCAGGACGATGCCGCCGAGCTGGCTCGCTTGCGCACTTATGTTGATGAATTGCATGCTCATGTCGATGAGCTCCGCCGCCGCCTCGAGGCGCATCTTGATACCGATACGGATAGGTGCTCGACTGGCAAGTCTACGAGTGCCACTCTCGAAGATTCGGTTGCTCAGAGCGTCAAGGATACTGCGGTGACGGATGATGAGAAGAGCGCTGACGAGAAGACCGTTGCCGTCGATGCGAATGACTTTGTTGATGGTCCCCAGGACCTCCATAATCTTCCTGACGAGCCCAATCGTTCCCCCAGCCCTCCTTTGCAGCCTGAGGAGGAGATTAGGGTACATACTATGGAAGAGGAACCTCAGGACAAGACGGCCGATACGGATGCTGTCCCTAAGCCATCGCCCACCGCTTGGGGCCTCAACGCCGACCTCCCTCCCCTTCCGAAGCCCTGCCGCGCTGAGACAGAAAATGTGAAGGCACCTCCGAAGTTGTCCATTCCCATCACGAACGGCGGTAAGATTGAAACCAAGACGACCACCGCCTCCTGGGTTTCGAAGATCGCGAACAGTGCCGGTTCCTGGTCTGGCGATCAGCCCTCTAAAGATTTGCGCGACATGACCATGGCTGAGCGTGCAGAGCTCTTCCGTGGCCCCTCTATCACTGTCATCGTGGGCACCGAGCAGATTCGCGGCTTCCCTAAGCACATGTTCATGGCGGCCTCCTCCAAGATTCGCGATTACTTCGTGCGCAATCCTACCGAGACGTACATCGCATTCAAGGCTGGTGCCGTGGCAGTCCCCGTTATCCAACTCCTGAAAGAGTATTTCTGCGCCATTGGCTCACACAGGAGCGTCTTCAGTCTGAAGTTGCGCTACAACATGCAACAGGATCTCGCCATTCGCCGCGACTGCATCTACCTTGGAATGGAGAAGTATGTCGCCCACTTCACCCGTCAGTACTGCGACAGGGTCCGCGAGGGCGCCATCGTTTTGGAGGATATTGCCCTGATTGAGAAGAATACCACCGATGACGATAGCCTGTGGAACTGTCTGTGCAACAACCTCGCTACCATGCATGTTCGCAAGACGCTGCCGGAGCCGGAGAAGTTTGAGGAGTTCATGGGGAAGCACCCTCGGTTGGCTCAGTCGATTGGTAGGATCGAGACGAGGCTCCAGAAGCATGGGAATAGCAACCGTGAAGGTGGGCGTACGAACTCGGAGAAGTCGAAGGTGAAGGTTCCAATCAAGAAGGCGGTCATGACGAAGGCGAGCAAAAAATCAGATCCGGAGCATGCGCAGCGTGACGGCGATGGTGCGTCTAAGAAGGTGAGTGTTTAGGAGCGCTTCAGGCTAGGGAGGAACAGAGAGGTGTGATAGGAAGAGAAGTCGGAGGTATGCCAAAACGGCGAAGCGCGACGTCCGGCAAGAGCAGGGGTATGATATGAGCGCGTTGGTTTGGATGGACTGTGGACTGCAACGAAAAATGAGGAGTCATGGCATCTCCTCCGTATTCAAGATGGACGCGTTTGAGCGAATGGCGAACATGTGACGTGGTCTGGTATGTGTGCGGGCTTACGAAGGAACCTGAGCGTCCCTGTAAATGGTAGACGGTATTCGATACACAATTTTCATTCCCTATAGTGCCTCTTCTACCTTCCAGTGAATACCACCATGCACTTCTTCTGCACTGATGTCTCTCATATTCGATTCAAGAGGTGGAGTGCAGCAATATACCAAGAGTTGCAACCAGCTTAACAGCGCCTCTATGTACGTACACCAATCTCAACAGGGAAGCTCTACATGTAGCACTATTGGTGGTAACAATCCATGCTTTGCTGGCTGGCTAGGCACTCTCATCTTCAGGGGAATTGCATGGAGTTGTTTAGTCAGATCGGTGTAGAAAGCCGGAGTAGGGACTTGGCCCAGCCCTACCTATGACTACATCTGCATTAGGTACTCGCACGAGTAAGTTCTCCAGGGCTAGGCGACCTTTCCGAACGAGCAATACTGCGGTTCTCCTCGTCCGACTAAACACTTTGCTGCAACTCCAGGAGGTAAAAATACTAACCCAAGTTGATTAGCTCTAACTAAATAATGCTACGGGGAAAGGTTTGCTTTATTAATAAATAGAAGTTACATTACGTAGACAAAAGGCGCGCTACAAAGCTAATTGTAGGGCATGCTATATTGTTGCACCTATTAGCTGTTTGGATAGACGAAGGAAACGGCAGTACGGAGGTGCTCCAAGAAAGTAAGGGCCGGTGCCAAGAGACGCCAAACCCGAGGAACATCAAAACTTCCATCTCTGCTGTATTCATCTAGCTCTAGCGCAACGCAACAACGTCCTTATTTTTTAGAAATTACATATTCCAGAAGCTTAACCTGCAAAGAACATTATTGCAGTAATTAAATTTGCTAGTTACGTTGTTGTTGTGAGGCTGTTTTACATGCTGAAGCTAGCGTTTCTTGGCACTTATTACGTGAGCGGCCCTTACTTTTCTGGAGAACCTCCGTACAGAGGAAATGCATAGGGGTGCTTAGTTGTGAAAAGAAGCAGACGAACGACGTTCTGGGATCCCTAGTATTTGCGGAGGCTGAACATCCTTGCTCCCAGCCACTGGGATTAGAGAAGATTATTGTGTAGTACATGCATATACATGCATATGGTAAACTTGCTTTCATGCACCCCTCACGCATGTATCCCAAGAACACGACGGAGTTTTTGGTCTGGATGTGGCGGGGACGGGGATGTTGCTTTTCTCGGGCAATGTGAACCCGATCATAGCAGCTAATATATAAAGGCCTCGCTCAGTGTCTGCGAAAATAAAACCACAGAATTCGCCTAGGAACTGTGCTAATCCTTTCTCCGTCAAGATGGCAAGTTCATCCATTGGATCGTGGTCCTTTCACCCCCTTGTGACTTCCTTTCCTCCTACCGTGCTCCCCAACGTCGGGTACTGGAACATCACGAATGGAACGTGGGAATACCAAGTGCAGATTTCCTGGCCATTGAATTGGACATCTACGGATGTGCAGAGTCATGTCAACACCTTGTAAGCCTTCCGTGAACCGTCTTCTCTTCCTTCTCCTCTATGCTTCCGGCCGGCAATACATCTAGAAACCCATCATACTCACCTCAAGACAGATACGTCCTCGACGGCAACGCCCTCGCCGGCACCGCCACCGAAGCCCTCCGCAAGCGTCGCCCCGTCGACTCAACCCAACCCGACACCATCGTCGTCACCATCGGCTACCCTTCCCTCCTGCCCGACTCGCCCTACTCCCAGGGCCGGTACTACGACTACCAAATCCCCGTCTGCGCCAACTGCACCACGCCCACGCTCCCCGGCGTGCCCTCCAACGCTGAAAACTTCCTCATTTTCCTGGACGGCGTGCTGAGGCCCTGGATCACGAGCCACGTGTTCGGCGACGGCGTCACCTGGGGCCGTGATGCATTGTTCGGCCACAGTTTTGCAGGCTTGTTCGCCGTGTGGGCGTTGATTGTCCGGCCCGAGTTGTTTGATGTGTATCTGAGTGCGAGTCCCTATTTGATCTGGAATGAGGAGTACATCTTTGATCTGTTGGGGGCGTTGAAGACACCGAGACCAGAGAATGCGAATGGGAATACCACGCCTCGCCTCCCAGCTCTACAGCTTAGCTACGGCGCCCTGGAGGGGCATCCGCGGAAGCGCAGGACGGAGACGGAGGCCGAGTTTGAGGAAAGAAGGGCGTTTTTGAGCTCACTCAAGACGGAGACTTTGATCAAGAGGTTGTTCAAGGAGGTACGGGATAGTCCGAGGCTGAGGCATGTCGAGTTGCTCGAGTATCCGAATAGTTATCATGCGGCGGTGGGTTCGGCGGCGTTGTGCGATGGGGTGGATTATTTTCTGGATTGGTGAGGGGGAGGTTGACTTGAGTTTCTTGGGGCTTGCGGGGCGGGCCTTGTGTGGTAGAAGGATTTGGAGGGGCGGCAGGAAATTAAAGGCAACATGTACATTCTTAAGGTCTACTACTTCACCCCAGGTCTCGGATGAAACCCTGAATTAGTGGGGGAAGAGATTCCGTTTCCTACTTAGAATTGCCTACTCTATACAACTTGTTACAAAAGCAGAGAAAGAACGCAAGTGGAACTAAGCCTCCTGCTTACTATTATTTTCTAGACTGTTTCTTAGCATTCTAAAAGAAGCTTTCTTAGAGCTAATTGCTAATCCTTTTTCCTTAGAATACTTGTTAAGTTTTGTACTAGGAATCTACTACTGTAGATAACTTGTTATAAACAATAAAGGAGAATTAAGCCTCTTGCTTAGTATTACTTTATAGAACCTCTCTTTAGCACTCTTAAAAGGTAGATTATTAGCAATACGATACAAATGCCTCTGCAACCCTACAACGGCATATTGTTAAGTTGTAGGCCTAGGAACTACTGCATCTCTTTAGGTCTAACTAAACAGTAGGGGATTGCAGCTTATATTGTAACGCTATAATAAGTTTAACATAATTCGTCCAAGGATAATTAGTCTTAAAACTTGGTACTCTTGTAGCGTACTTGTACCGTAACTGATAAAAAATGCTTGCATTGGGTATTCTGACTTAGAGCAGAATAAGGGGGTGTTTAGTCAGATGTAAGAGGGGCCAGTATAGAATAAATGGACAAGGTAGGCTCTCGTATCATTCAAGGAAACTCGTAAAAATCCACTGTTGCCATTCTGCGGAGGACCCGACCTCCTCAGATGATTCCGCCTCGCCTGCGCGCTTCCCAAACTGAACTATGCTGAGCCCATACCAGCGCCATCCTGACGTGGATCTCAACCATCACATATCATCTTTCCCATAGCGCTGTTTGCCCTGCCGACGTATCCGACTACCGGTTCACGGTCGACGCTTGTGCCGCCGATGTGGTGATGTGAAGAATGGTAAGAGTGGTGGCTTCTCACTCTCATCCCCAACACGATTCTCGCTTGGGACTCTACTCTCTCCAGGTTGTCTGGTTACCAATGGCGAGTTGGGCTGGTTGGTTTCGACGTGTCCCGCACCGATAGTGTCGCGGGATTGCTGGGCGTTTTCGTCTGCGTTAATGGGCCGATCATGTTGCATAGTGTTTTGGCGTTTTCGCGCCGAGTCCGCCCCTCCTGTTGGACTGAGTGGACGTTTACGGTCGTTCCCCAGGGTCTCAGCGGGAGGTAAAAGCGATGAGAAGGCGAGGTCGATGAAACTTTCCGAGAAGCCCATCCGAGAGAGTAGGTCCTTCTGGCTCTCCCCTCCCGTGTCCTCGGCGATGGCACGGAGCCTCTCTAGAGTCTTCTTCTCGCTGAGCTGGTCTTTGTTATACGCGTCGAGCGAGAAGCGGGGGTTCTCTCCACCGACGATGTCGAGCATCTTCGATTTTGCATTTGTGACCTGCTGATCGAGGATTGAGAGAACCGGACTTATTGCCTTGTCCAATCCATCCTTGAACCACCGAATGAATGGATCGTCGTACGGGAGCGCAAAGGCATTAAGAAGCTCCTGCTTCGTCCGAAGGGCGTCAATCGCGTTGCTGTATGCGAGAAGGGCAGCCCGAACAGTAACCCGAGCCTCACGAACGAGAGCCAGGCGTTCTTTAGCCTGAGCCTGCTGCTCTTTAGACTGAGCGGCCTCTGGTTCAGCGCGATTTGTTGCAGATGCAGATGCGATGGCATCAAAGTCGCGATTGAGTTGTGTCCTCGCGGCAGACTCTCCCGACGGTGTATCCATGGAGTATATCGATGCGCTGAAAGAGGGAGATGCCGTAGGTATGTGTGTTTTCTGGGAAATAGATGTCAGAACGCAAGACTGAACGGCCGCGTAGCACCACTTATATCAGAGTGAAGGCGAAGAAAGTTAAAGAATCTTGGCGTGCGCTGCAGTTCACCGCCCATCGGCCATCCACTCGCCTTTCCTCTCCAACCGTTCATAAACTCTCTCACAATTTCTCTCACGATACCTGAAACCAAATTCAGAAGGTAAAACTTGACGTGGGCCGCTGTTCACGGCCTAGCACTTAACGGCTATCCGCTCACCTTCCTTCTCCAAACCTCCGCCAACTCCCTCACGATTTCTGGCACGATGCCTAAACACAACCTCATCCCTTCGTCTAAGATGGCGGTTCACACAAGCCGGGCGTTCGGTTTCGATCAAGGCTGCCAGGACTCCGACGACCAGCACGGACACACCAACGGAACTCTAGGCGTCCTTCCCGAGCAGCAGACCGTCAAAGAGTCTCCACTGAGGCACGAAATCATAAATCCGGATATGGTCCACCAGATGCAGGACTTCACTGGAATAAACCTTTGGCAACACGGCAATGTTTTGTAGGGTTCATATATAAGCTCATAAAGTGAGCCATACCACTGTCCCGTCTGCTTCTACTAGGTAGAGGGTGTCCCTACACCGCGCTTCATACTCGATTCGGTGGAGTGCGCGAAGAAGTCAGTCATATCCAATTGAGAATAAACAAACCACTTAGATCTTCCTGAGCTGAAACATTGTCATGACTGCCTCAATAATCAAAATCCTCAAACTCCACATCTTTTCCCTCCAACCACTCCAACAAAACCTTGCGCAGCCCCTTCGAAGCGCAAATATACCACTTATTCGAGCCATTTAGACCATCCTTCGTTAGCCTCTGTTTTCTAACCGTGGCTCCTTGCTCATCTATTTTCTTTATTTTTTCATTCACATCTTCGAAATCTTTGTATCCGGTCAGATATACCTGCGTGCGCCGTGCCAGACCCGGATACCGTTCAAAGACGTCAGCGACAAAATCGATGTCTTCTGCGCGGATCGACCAGAACAGGTTGAGCTTTGTCAAGTGATCTTCTGAAAGCGATGGCCATTGGCTAAGTAGTGGCGTGATACCAACACCGCCAGCTACGAAACTGATTTCCTTTTCATTTCGCTCTATGTAGAACTCTCCGCCCACACCCAGAACTGGAATTTGCAAGCTTCCTATATCATTCGTTCTGAAGAGGAAGCTCGTCACGGGACCGACTTTGCGAATTGTGATCTCGAACTCTTTGCTCATGTCGGGCTCTTCGTCTGGTTTCGACGATATCGTGAATGTTCGTATGAAATCATCGTTCAGGCTCGTCGGATCATCGTCCCGCATGTGTGAGTATCCCATATCCAGCTCTTTCGAGAAGTCCAGGGCAACCCATTGACCAGGCTTATATGAGATGCCTTCGGGAGTGGAAAACCTGAGACGAGCGATGGTTGGGGTTATCAACGTCCTATCGATGAGCGTGGCGGATTGACGAGGGCATGAGGCATACGAGGCCTTGATATTTCCTTCGGAAGCTAGTGTTCTCACGGCTGGGTTATATGGCGAAGGCGTATTCCTGATTCCTCGGAAAGGCAGACCAGATGCCACATACCGGACTTCCTCGGTAGTTATCTTGACCGCCAGATTGCTTCCTGGCAGTAGCTTCGCCGCATCGTCCAGTACCAGAACCTCCGCCGTGCCCGTCATGTACAGCACATCGCCAGTGTCGTAGTTGGGAAACACGAGGCCAATGCGCGGGTTTATCTGCAGGTTGCCCAGACTTTGGTAGAAGCGATTGCCGGAGTATTCCGGGTATACGATTTCAGTGTCGGAGAGAATTCGGACAAAGCCTGCAGGGCCACCCCTGTGGTTCGTATCCATATCTGTTGGCGTACTGGTGGTGAGAAAGAACATGTCCGCTTGAGATATCAGCGTTTTGGCCTCGGCAGAGAGCGAGGGCGATTGAGATGTGAGCTTCGACGTGACCAAGGTCGGCTTGAGTTCGTATTGGTTCAGGTACTTTGGGCAGTTTCCCAAACTCTGCTCGATGTTCGTGACAAGTTGAAGCTGGTGCTGCGCCCGGGGTACTCCATCCTGCTGCTGTTCATCACCTTCGACTTGCACTTTGGCTTCCCCTAAACTCGCAGCCAACACGCGACCAAACAGTTTGACCCTTTTCCTCATCATCAAGTCAATGGTTAGCCCCGAGACCATCTTGTCATTCCCCTGTATCATCTCCCCATTCGTCGTAGCTCCACCAGCCAGTGCCTGAACCACGGGATCTTTTTCCCCATCGACAAGCGTCCGGGTTCCGATCATCTTACCACCGAGATGTTCGGAGAATCCAGTTTGACCACCCCATAGAGTTGTCCATGGCCTCTCTTGTGAATCTAGAGTGCCAATGGCCAAAAGGGGTGCACGTTGGAGGAGGTACATTGCTTGAGGCGTCAACGTGGTAGCCGTAGGGTTTCCACGCTCCGGGACATGCATGAGCTGCTGCATCCTTTCTTCGCCTTCGTTCCAGGGCATCGCCATTGTGAAGAACGCCATGGCGAATGTCGAGCTTAACGCCGGACAAGAATGGATAGCAAGTCCAAGGAAGCCGTAAAGTGGTTTACGAGCCCTGTAGTCTGTCCTCCAGAGCACTTCTAGCTGTGGCTTTAAATCCCCGGACGATTGCGTCCTGAGACGATGTCATTCTAGGGCGTACACGACCGTCCGTAGGTTCGAACAGCTTTGTAAGCATTCTGACGTGACGGCACGATGCCGCTGGTACATCCCATCCCATTGGCATGATGAACAGAAGGATTTATTAGTAATCAATTCTCGGCCGCGGGGTTGACTGAAGCTGCTGGCCATGGGTGGACGTGAAAGGGCGAGCCTGACGCAGTAGGAATCCCATTAATCAATCTATTAGATGCAAAAATGCTGCGAGTTCTTGGCGCATCTCTCTCCGCATTTTCCCCCCATCCTCTGTACACACTAGATCTATAGCAGCGCTACAACAACGTAAAATAGAAGGCGAAAACTTATAGTTATAACGTACCTCACGGGCGAGTCGGTC